>NC_086081.1:17651895-17664527 GCF_948474715.1 Cydia amplana | reverse complement strand
TAACCTAACCTAACCTAACCTAACCTAACCTAACCTAACCTAACCTAACCTAACCTAACCTAACCTAACCTAACCTAACCTAACCTAACCTAACCTAACCTAACCTAACCTAACCTAACCTAACCTAACCTAACCTAACCTAACCTAACCTAACCTAACCTAACCTAACCTAACCTAACCTAACCTAACCTAACCTAACCTAACCTAACCTAACCTAACCTAACCTAACCTAACCTAACCTAACCTAACCTAACCTAACCTAACCTAACCTAACCTAACCTAACCTAACCTAACCTAACCTAACCTAACCTAACCTAACCTAACCTAACCTAACCTAACCTAACCTAACCTAACCTAACCTAACCTAACCTAACCTAACCTAACCTAACCTAACCTAACCTAACCTAACCTAACCTAACCTAACCTAACCTAACCTAACCTAACCTAACCTAACCTAACCTAACCTAACCTAACCTAACCTAACCTAACCTAACCTAACCTAACCTAACCTAACCTAACCTAACCTAACCTAACCTAACCTAACCTAACCTAACCTAACCTAACCTAACCTAACCTAACCTAACCTAACCTAACCTAACCTAACCTAACCTAACCTAACCTAACCTAACCTAACCTAACCTAACCTAACCTAACCTAACCTAACCTAACCTAACCTAACCTAACCTAACCTAACCTAACCTAACCTAACCTAACCTAACCTAACCTAACCTAACCTAACCTAACCTAACCTAACCTAACCTAACCTAACCTAACCTAACCTAACCTAACCTAACCTAACCTAACCTAACCTAACCTAACCTAACCTAACCTAACCTAACCTAACCTAACCTAACCTAACCTAACCTAACCTAACCTAACCTAACCTAACCTAACCTAACCTAACCTAACCTAACCTAACCTAACCTAACCTAACCTAACCTAACCTAACCTAACCTAACCTAACCTAACCTAACCTAACCTAACCTAACCTAACCTAACCTAACCTAACCTAACCTAACCTAACCTAACCTAACCTAACCTAACCTAACCTAACCTAACCTAACCTAACCTAACCTAACCTAACCTAACCTAACCTAACCTAACCTAACCTAACCTAACCTAACCTAACCTAACCTAACCTAACCTAACCTAACCTAACCTAACCTAACCTAACCTAACCTAACCTAACCTAACCTAACCTAACCTAACCTAACCTAACCTAACCTAACCTAACCTAACCTAACCTAACCTAACCTAACCTAACCTAACCTAACCTAACCTAACCTAACCTAACCTAACCTAACCTAACCTAACCTAACCTAACCTAACCTAACCTAACCTAACCTAACCTAACCTAACCTAACCTAACCTAACCTAACCTAACCTAACCTAACCTAACCTAACCTAACCTAACCTAACCTAACCTAACCTAACCTAACCTAACCTAACCTAACCTAACCTAACCTAACCTAACCTAACCTAACCTAACCTAACCTAACCTAACCTAACCTAACCTAACCTAACCTAACCTAACCTAACCTAACCTAACCTAACCTAACCTAACCTAACCTAACCTAACCTAACCTAACCTAACCTAACCTAACCTAACCTAACCTAACCTAACCTAACCTAACCTAACCTAACCTAACCTAACCTAACCTAACCTAACCTAACCTAACCTAACCTAACCTAACCTAACCTAACCTAACCTAACCTAACCTAACCTAACCTAACCTAACCTAACCTAACCTAACCTAACCTAACCTAACCTAACCTAACCTAACCTAACCTAACCTAACCTAACCTAACCTAACCTAACCTAACCTAACCTAACCTAACCTAACCTAACCTAACCTAACCTAACCTAACCTAACCTAACCTAACCTAACCTAACCTAACCTAACCTAACCTAACCTAACCTAACCTAACCTAACCTAACCTAACCTAACCTAACCTAACCTAACCTAACCTAACCTAACCTAACCTAACCTAACCTAACCTAACCTAACCTAACCTAACCTAACCTAACCTAACCTAACCTAACCTAACCTAACCTAACCTAACCTAACCTAACCTAACCTAACCTAACCTAACCTAACCTAACCTAACCTAACCTAACCTAACCTAACCTAACCTAACCTAACCTAACCTAACCTAACCTAACCTAACCTAACCTAACCTAACCTAACCTAACCTAACCTAACCTAACCTAACCTAACCTAACCTAACCTAACCTAACCTAACCTAACCTAACCTAACCTAACCTAACCTAACCTAACCTAACCTAACCTAACCTAACCTAACCTAACCTAACCTAACCTAACCTAACCTAACCTAACCTAACCTAACCTAACCTAACCTAACCTAACCTAACCTAACCTAACCTAACCTAACCTAACCTAACCTAACCTAACCTAACCTAACCTAACCTAACCTAACCTAACCTAACCTAACCTAACCTAACCTAACCTAACCTAACCTAACCTAACCTAACCTAACCTAACCTAACCTAACCTAACCTAACCTAACCTAACCTAACCTAACCTAACCTAACCTAACCTAACCTAACCTAACCTAACCTAACCTAACCTAACCTAACCTAACCTAACCTAACCTAACCTAACCTAACCTAACCTAACCTAACCTAACCTAACCTAACCTAACCTAACCTAACCTAACCTAACCTAACCTAACCTAACCTAACCTAACCTAACCTAACCTAACCTAACCTAACCTAACCTAACCTAACCTAACCTAACCTAACCTAACCTAACCTAACCTAACCTAACCTAACCTAACCTAACCTAACCTAACCTAACCTAACCTAACCTAACCTAACCTAACCTAACCTAACCTAACCTAACCTAACCTAACCTAACCTAACCTAACCTAACCTAACCTAACCTAACCTAACCTAACCTAACCTAACCTAACCTAACCTAACCTAACCTAACCTAACCTAACCTAACCTAACCTAACCTAACCTAACCTAACCTAACCTAACCTAACCTAACCTAACCTAACCTAACCTAACCTAACCTAACCTAACCTAACCTAACCTAACCTAACCTAACCTAACCTAACCTAACCTAACCTAACCTAACCTAACCTAACCTAACCTAACCTAACCTAACCTAACCTAACCTAACCTAACCTAACCTAACCTAACCTAACCTAACCTAACCTAACCTAACCTAACCTAACCTAACCTAACCTAACCTAACCTAACCTAACCTAACCTAACCTAACCTAACCTAACCTAACCTAACCTAACCTAACCTAACCTAACCTAACCTAACCTAACCTAACCTAACCTAACCTAACCTAACCTAACCTAACCTAACCTAACCTAACCTAACCTAACCTAACCTAACCTAACCTAACCTAACCTAACCTAACCTAACCTAACCTAACCTAACCTAACCTAACCTAACCTAACCTAACCTAACCTAACCTAACCTAACCTAACCTAACCTAACCTAACCTAACCTAACCTAACCTAACCTAACCTAACCTAACCTAACCTAACCTAACCTAACCTAACCTAACCTAACCTAACCTAACCTAACCTAACCTAACCTAACCTAACCTAACCTAACCTAACCTAACCTAACCTAACCTAACCTAACCTAACCTAACCTAACCTAACCTAACCTAACCTAACCTAACCTAACCTAACCTAACCTAACCTAACCTAACCTAACCTAACCTAACCTAACCTAACCTAACCTAACCTAACCTAACCTAACCTAACCTAACCTAACCTAACCTAACCTAACCTAACCTAACCTAACCTAACCTAACCTAACCTAACCTAACCTAACCTAACCTAACCTAACCTAACCTAACCTAACCTAACCTAACCTAACCTAACCTAACCTAACCTAACCTAACCTAACCTAACCTAACCTAACCTAACCTAACCTAACCTAACCTAACCTAACCTAACCTAACCTAACCTAACCTAACCTAACCTAACCTAACCTAACCTAACCTAACCTAACCTAACCTAACCTAACCTAACCTAACCTAACCTAACCTAACCTAACCTAACCTAACCTAACCTAACCTAACCTAACCTAACCTAACCTAACCTAACCTAACCTAACCTAACCTAACCTAACCTAACCTAACCTAACCTAACCTAACCTAACCTAACCTAACCTAACCTAACCTAACCTAACCTAACCTAACCTAACCTAACCTAACCTAACCTAACCTAACCTAACCTAACCTAACCTAACCTAACCTAACCTAACCTAACCTAACCTAACCTAACCTAACCTAACCTAACCTAACCTAACCTAACCTAACCTAACCTAACCTAACCTAACCTAACCTAACCTAACCTAACCTAACCTAACCTAACCTAACCTAACCTAACCTAACCTAACCTAACCTAACCTAACCTAACCTAACCTAACCTAACCTAACCTAACCTAACCTAACCTAACCTAACCTAACCTAACCTAACCTAACCTAACCTAACCTAACCTAACCTAACCTAACCTAACCTAACCTAACCTAACCTAACCTAACCTAACCTAACCTAACCTAACCTAACCTAACCTAACCTAACCTAACCTAACCTAACCTAACCTAACCTAACCTAACCTAACCTAACCTAACCTAACCTAACCTAACCTAACCTAACCTAACCTAACCTAACCTAACCTAACCTAACCTAACCTAACCTAACCTAACCTAACCTAACCTAACCTAACCTAACCTAACCTAACCTAACCTAACCTAACCTAACCTAACCTAACCTAACCTAACCTAACCTAACCTAACCTAACCTAACCTAACCTAACCTAACCTAACCTAACCTAACCTAACCTAACCTAACCTAACCTAACCTAACCTAACCTAACCTAACCTAACCTAACCTAACCTAACCTAACCTAACCTAACCTAACCTAACCTAACCTAACCTAACCTAACCTAACCTAACCTAACCTAACCTAACCTAACCTAACCTAACCTAACCTAACCTAACCTAACCTAACCTAACCTAACCTAACCTAACCTAACCTAACCTAACCTAACCTAACCTAACCTAACCTAACCTAACCTAACCTAACCTAACCTAACCTAACCTAACCTAACCTAACCTAACCTAACCTAACCTAACCTAACCTAACCTAACCTAACCTAACCTAACCTAACCTAACCTAACCTAACCTAACCTAACCTAACCTAACCTAACCTAACCTAACCTAACCTAACCTAACCTAACCTAACCTAACCTAACCTAACCTAACCTAACCTAACCTAACCTAACCTAACCTAACCTAACCTAACCTAACCTAACCTAACCTAACCTAACCTAACCTAACCTAACCTAACCTAACCTAACCTAACCTAACCTAACCTAACCTAACCTAACCTAACCTAACCTAACCTAACCTAACCTAACCTAACCTAACCTAACCTAACCTAACCTAACCTAACCTAACCTAACCTAACCTAACCTAACCTAACCTAACCTAACCTAACCTAACCTAACCTAACCTAACCTAACCTAACCTAACCTAACCTAACCTAACCTAACCTAACCTAACCTAACCTAACCTAACCTAACCTAACCTAACCTAACCTAACCTAACCTAACCTAACCTAACCTAACCTAACCTAACCTAACCTAACCTAACCTAACCTAACCTAACCTAACCTAACCTAACCTAACCTAACCTAACCTAACCTAACCTAACCTAACCTAACCTAACCTAACCTAACCTAACCTAACCTAACCTAACCTAACCTAACCTAACCTAACCTAACCTAACCTAACCTAACCTAACCTAACCTAACCTAACCTAACCTAACCTAACCTAACCTAACCTAACCTAACCTAACCTAACCTAACCTAACCTAACCTAACCTAACCTAACCTAACCTAACCTAACCTAACCTAACCTAACCTAACCTAACCTAACCTAACCTAACCTAACCTAACCTAACCTAACCTAACCTAACCTAACCTAACCTAACCTAACCTAACCTAACCTAACCTAACCTAACCTAACCTAACCTAACCTAACCTAACCTAACCTAACCTAACCTAACCTAACCTAACCTAACCTAACCTAACCTAACCTAACCTAACCTAACCTAACCTAACCTAACCTAACCTAACCTAACCTAACCTAACCTAACCTAACCTAACCTAACCTAACCTAACCTAACCTAACCTAACCTAACCTAACCTAACCTAACCTAACCTAACCTAACCTAACCTAACCTAACCTAACCTAACCTAACCTAACCTAACCTAACCTAACCTAACCTAACCTAACCTAACCTAACCTAACCTAACCTAACCTAACCTAACCTAACCTAACCTAACCTAACCTAACCTAACCTAACCTAACCTAACCTAACCTAACCTAACCTAACCTAACCTAACCTAACCTAACCTAACCTAACCTAACCTAACCTAACCTAACCTAACCTAACCTAACCTAACCTAACCTAACCTAACCTAACCTAACCTAACCTAACCTAACCTAACCTAACCTAACCTAACCTAACCTAACCTAACCTAACCTAACCTAACCTAACCTAACCTAACCTAACCTAACCTAACCTAACCTAACCTAACCTAACCTAACCTAACCTAACCTAACCTAACCTAACCTAACCTAACCTAACCTAACCTAACCTAACCTAACCTAACCTAACCTAACCTAACCTAACCTAACCTAACCTAACCTAACCTAACCTAACCTAACCTAACCTAACCTAACCTAACCTAACCTAACCTAACCTAACCTAACCTAACCTAACCTAACCTAACCTAACCTAACCTAACCTAACCTAACCTAACCTAACCTAACCTAACCTAACCTAACCTAACCTAACCTAACCTAACCTAACCTAACCTAACCTAACCTAACCTAACCTAACCTAACCTAACCTAACCTAACCTAACCTAACCTAACCTAACCTAACCTAACCTAACCTAACCTAACCTAACCTAACCTAACCTAACCTAACCTAACCTAACCTAACCTAACCTAACCTAACCTAACCTAACCTAACCTAACCTAACCTAACCTAACCTAACCTAACCTAACCTAACCTAACCTAACCTAACCTAACCTAACCTAACCTAACCTAACCTAACCTAACCTAACCTAACCTAACCTAACCTAACCTAACCTAACCTAACCTAACCTAACCTAACCTAACCTAACCTAACCTAACCTAACCTAACCTAACCTAACCTAACCTAACCTAACCTAACCTAACCTAACCTAACCTAACCTAACCTAACCTAACCTAACCTAACCTAACCTAACCTAACCTAACCTAACCTAACCTAACCTAACCTAACCTAACCTAACCTAACCTAACCTAACCTAACCTAACCTAACCTAACCTAACCTAACCTAACCTAACCTAACCTAACCTAACCTAACCTAACCTAACCTAACCTAACCTAACCTAACCTAACCTAACCTAACCTAACCTAACCTAACCTAACCTAACCTAACCTAACCTAACCTAACCTAACCTAACCTAACCTAACCTAACCTAACCTAACCTAACCTAACCTAACCTAACCTAACCTAACCTAACCTAACCTAACCTAACCTAACCTAACCTAACCTAACCTAACCTAACCTAACCTAACCTAACCTAACCTAACCTAACCTAACCTAACCTAACCTAACCTAACCTAACCTAACCTAACCTAACCTAACCTAACCTAACCTAACCTAACCTAACCTAACCTAACCTAACCTAACCTAACCTAACCTAACCTAACCTAACCTAACCTAACCTAACCTAACCTAACCTAACCTAACCTAACCTAACCTAACCTAACCTAACCTAACCTAACCTAACCTAACCTAACCTAACCTAACCTAACCTAACCTAACCTAACCTAACCTAACCTAACCTAACCTAACCTAACCTAACCTAACCTAACCTAACCTAACCTAACCTAACCTAACCTAACCTAACCTAACCTAACCTAACCTAACCTAACCTAACCTAACCTAACCTAACCTAACCTAACCTAACCTAACCTAACCTAACCTAACCTAACCTAACCTAACCTAACCTAACCTAACCTAACCTAACCTAACCTAACCTAACCTAACCTAACCTAACCTAACCTAACCTAACCTAACCTAACCTAACCTAACCTAACCTAACCTAACCTAACCTAACCTAACCTAACCTAACCTAACCTAACCTAACCTAACCTAACCTAACCTAACCTAACCTAACCTAACCTAACCTAACCTAACCTAACCTAACCTAACCTAACCTAACCTAACCTAACCTAACCTAACCTAACCTAACCTAACCTAACCTAACCTAACCTAACCTAACCTAACCTAACCTAACCTAACCTAACCTAACCTAACCTAACCTAACCTAACCTAACCTAACCTAACCTAACCTAACCTAACCTAACCTAACCTAACCTAACCTAACCTAACCTAACCTAACCTAACCTAACCTAACCTAACCTAACCTAACCTAACCTAACCTAACCTAACCTAACCTAACCTAACCTAACCTAACCTAACCTAACCTAACCTAACCTAACCTAACCTAACCTAACCTAACCTAACCTAACCTAACCTAACCTAACCTAACCTAACCTAACCTAACCTAACCTAACCTAACCTAACCTAACCTAACCTAACCTAACCTAACCTAACCTAACCTAACCTAACCTAACCTAACCTAACCTAACCTAACCTAACCTAACCTAACCTAACCTAACCTAACCTAACCTAACCTAACCTAACCTAACCTAACCTAACCTAACCTAACCTAACCTAACCTAACCTAACCTAACCTAACCTAACCTAACCTAACCTAACCTAACCTAACCTAACCTAACCTAACCTAACCTAACCTAACCTAACCTAACCTAACCTAACCTAACCTAACCTAACCTAACCTAACCTAACCTAACCTAACCTAACCTAACCTAACCTAACCTAACCTAACCTAACCTAACCTAACCTAACCTAACCTAACCTAACCTAACCTAACCTAACCTAACCTAACCTAACCTAACCTAACCTAACCTAACCTAACCTAACCTAACCTAACCTAACCTAACCTAACCTAACCTAACCTAACCTAACCTAACCTAACCTAACCTAACCTAACCTAACCTAACCTAACCTAACCTAACCTAACCTAACCTAACCTAACCTAACCTAACCTAACCTAACCTAACCTAACCTAACCTAACCTAACCTAACCTAACCTAACCTAACCTAACCTAACCTAACCTAACCTAACCTAACCTAACCTAACCTAACCTAACCTAACCTAACCTAACCTAACCTAACCTAACCTAACCTAACCTAACCTAACCTAACCTAACCTAACCTAACCTAACCTAACCTAACCTAACCTAACCTAACCTAACCTAACCTAACCTAACCTAACCTAACCTAACCTAACCTAACCTAACCTAACCTAACCTAACCTAACCTAACCTAACCTAACCTAACCTAACCTAACCTAACCTAACCTAACCTAACCTAACCTAACCTAACCTAACCTAACCTAACCTAACCTAACCTAACCTAACCTAACCTAACCTAACCTAACCTAACCTAACCTAACCTAACCTAACCTAACCTAACCTAACCTAACCTAACCTAACCTAACCTAACCTAACCTAACCTAACCTAACCTAACCTAACCTAACCTAACCTAACCTAACCTAACCTAACCTAACCTAACCTAACCTAACCTAACCTAACCTAACCTAACCTAACCTAACCTAACCTAACCTAACCTAACCTAACCTAACCTAACCTAACCTAACCTAACCTAACCTAACCTAACCTAACCTAACCTAACCTAACCTAACCTAACCTAACCTAACCTAACCTAACCTAACCTAACCTAACCTAACCTAACCTAACCTAACCTAACCTAACCTAACCTAACCTAACCTAACCTAACCTAACCTAACCTAACCTAACCTAACCTAACCTAACCTAACCTAACCTAACCTAACCTAACCTAACCTAACCTAACCTAACCTAACCTAACCTAACCTAACCTAACCTAACCTAACCTAACCTAACCTAACCTAACCTAACCTAACCTAACCTAACCTAACCTAACCTAACCTAACCTAACCTAACCTAACCTAACCTAACCTAACCTAACCTAACCTAACCTAACCTAACCTAACCTAACCTAACCTAACCTAACCTAACCTAACCTAACCTAACCTAACCTAACCTAACCTAACCTAACCTAACCTAACCTAACCTAACCTAACCTAACCTAACCTAACCTAACCTAACCTAACCTAACCTAACCTAACCTAACCTAACCTAACCTAACCTAACCTAACCTAACCTAACCTAACCTAACCTAACCTAACCTAACCTAACCTAACCTAACCTAACCTAACCTAACCTAACCTAACCTAACCTAACCTAACCTAACCTAACCTAACCTAACCTAACCTAACCTAACCTAACCTAACCTAACCTAACCTAACCTAACCTAACCTAACCTAACCTAACCTAACCTAACCTAACCTAACCTAACCTAACCTAACCTAACCTAACCTAACCTAACCTAACCTAACCTAACCTAACCTAACCTAACCTAACCTAACCTAACCTAACCTAACCTAACCTAACCTAACCTAACCTAACCTAACCTAACCTAACCTAACCTAACCTAACCTAACCTAACCTAACCTAACCTAACCTAACCTAACCTAACCTAACCTAACCTAACCTAACCTAACCTAACCTAACCTAACCTAACCTAACCTAACCTAACCTAACCTAACCTAACCTAACCTAACCTAACCTAACCTAACCTAACCTAACCTAACCTAACCTAACCTAACCTAACCTAACCTAACCTAACCTAACCTAACCTAACCTAACCTAACCTAACCTAACCTAACCTAACCTAACCTAACCTAACCTAACCTAACCTAACCTAACCTAACCTAACCTAACCTAACCTAACCTAACCTAACCTAACCTAACCTAACCTAACCTAACCTAACCTAACCTAACCTAACCTAACCTAACCTAACCTAACCTAACCTAACCTAACCTAACCTAACCTAACCTAACCTAACCTAACCTAACCTAACCTAACCTAACCTAACCTAACCTAACCTAACCTAACCTAACCTAACCTAACCTAACCTAACCTAACCTAACCTAACCTAACCTAACCTAACCTAACCTAACCTAACCTAACCTAACCTAACCTAACCTAACCTAACCTAACCTAACCTAACCTAACCTAACCTAACCTAACCTAACCTAACCTAACCTAACCTAACCTAACCTAACCTAACCTAACCTAACCTAACCTAACCTAACCTAACCTAACCTAACCTAACCTAACCTAACCTAACCTAACCTAACCTAACCTAACCTAACCTAACCTAACCTAACCTAACCTAACCTAACCTAACCTAACCCCACCAAGCAAAGTAATTTTGGTACACAAACCGATTTTACTCCGCCTCTAGAACAAAGTCAAATTGGAAATAGTGACAACCACGTGTCTGCTGTAAGCGGCGTAACTAATCAGACAAGCGACATCAAAGCCATAATAACTTCGGTTATCAAGAAAGAAATTAACAGTTTAAAACAAGATTTAAAACTTACTAGCCAAAACACTACAACTAAGCCTTCCTACTCGTCGCTGGCAGCAAAGCCTAAACAAACATTGAACACTCCCATCACAGCCACTTATAAACCGGCAATAATTATAACTCCCAAGAAGGCCGACTCTGGTGCTGCGGAAACATTGAACGTTTGGAGGAAATCGGTAACCTTCCGAGACACAGATTTTGCTCCCATCTCGACGAAATTCATCTCTAACGGCAAGGTGAGAGTTGAATTCAACAACGTTCAACAACGAGACATCGCCCTCAGCAAGACAAACGACACAAACGCAGAAGTTACTGCGGAGACCTCCAAGACACTTCGGCCAATGGTCATACTTAAGGGCGTGTCTGCAGATGTCCCTGTAAACGAACTCACAGATATTATTATCAATCAAAACCAACCACTTCAAGATACAGTTAAGAACAAAACAGATTTAAAATTTCACTTTAAACGTGGGAACTACAAAAATACTCACCTTTATAATGCCGTTTTGATGACCACCCCGGACACTTTTAAAGTCTTACTAAAGTGCAACAAGATAAATATTGATCATCAAAGAGTGCATGTGGAGGAGTACGTCCCTGTTCTCCAATGTTATAAATGTTTGGAATATGGACACACTCGAAAACACTGTACATCACCGGACACCATATGTTCGCACTGTGCGATGCCTAACCATGAATACAAGGACTGCCCACACCGCCAAAATAACAATAAAGTTAAATGTCACAATTGTGACAAGGTAAATAAAGGAAACCAGCAAGAAAACAAATACAATAGTGCCCATAGCGCTACATCAAATTACTGCCCGAGAATGGTCTCCATGCACAACAGAATCAAGTGCCGCATCGATTATGGACAATAATAAACTACCGACTTATTTGTTATACATTGTAACTCTGCTTATTCTGTAACTAATTTGCATTTTATACTTTGTTAAACCTAAACAGTAAACAGTATTTTCTTTGTTTAACTTTGAAAATT
>NC_086081.1:17439395-17649395 GCF_948474715.1 Cydia amplana | reverse complement strand
TAACCTAACCTAACCTAACCTAACCTAACCTAACCTAACCTAACCTAACCTAACCTAACCTAACCTAACCTAACCTAACCTAACCTAACCTAACCTAACCTAACCTAACCTAACCTAACCTAACCTAACCTAACCTAACCTAACCTAACCTAACCTAACCTAACCTAACCTAACCTAACCTAACCTAACCTAACCTAACCTAACCTAACCTAACCTAACCTAACCTAACCTAACCTAACCTAACCTAACCTAACCTAACCTAACCTAACCTAACCTAACCTAACCTAACCTAACCTAACCTAACCTAACCTAACCTAACCTAACCTAACCTAACCTAACCTAACCTAACCTAACCTAACCTAACCTAACCTAACCTAACCTAACCTAACCTAACCTAACCTAACCTAACCTAACCTAACCTAACCTAACCTAACCTAACCTAACCTAACCTAACCTAACCTAACCTAACCTAACCTAACCTAACCTAACCTAACCTAACCTAACCTAACCTAACCTAACCTAACCTAACCTAACCTAACCTAACCTAACCTAACCTAACCTAACCTAACCTAACCTAACCTAACCTAACCTAACCTAACCTAACCTAACCTAACCTAACCTAACCTAACCTAACCTAACCTAACCTAACCTAACCTAACCTAACCTAACCTAACCTAACCTAACCTAACCTAACCTAACCTAACCTAACCTAACCTAACCTAACCTAACCTAACCTAACCTAACCTAACCTAACCTAACCTAACCTAACCTAACCTAACCTAACCTAACCTAACCTAACCTAACCTAACCTAACCTAACCTAACCTAACCTAACCTAACCTAACCTAACCTAACCTAACCTAACCTAACCTAACCTAACCTAACCTAACCTAACCTAACCTAACCTAACCTAACCTAACCTAACCTAACCTAACCTAACCTAACCTAACCTAACCTAACCTAACCTAACCTAACCTAACCTAACCTAACCTAACCTAACCTAACCTAACCTAACCTAACCTAACCTAACCTAACCTAACCTAACCTAACCTAACCTAACCTAACCTAACCTAACCTAACCTAACCTAACCTAACCTAACCTAACCTAACCTAACCTAACCTAACCTAACCTAACCTAACCTAACCTAACCTAACCTAACCTAACCTAACCTAACCTAACCTAACCTAACCTAACCTAACCTAACCTAACCTAACCTAACCTAACCTAACCTAACCTAACCTAACCTAACCTAACCTAACCTAACCTAACCTAACCTAACCTAACCTAACCTAACCTAACCTAACCTAACCTAACCTAACCTAACCTAACCTAACCTAACCTAACCTAACCTAACCTAACCTAACCTAACCTAACCTAACCTAACCTAACCTAACCTAACCTAACCTAACCTAACCTAACCTAACCTAACCTAACCTAACCTAACCTAACCTAACCTAACCTAACCTAACCTAACCTAACCTAACCTAACCTAACCTAACCTAACCTAACCTAACCTAACCTAACCTAACCTAACCTAACCTAACCTAACCTAACCTAACCTAACCTAACCTAACCTAACCTAACCTAACCTAACCTAACCTAACCTAACCTAACCTAACCTAACCTAACCTAACCTAACCTAACCTAACCTAACCTAACCTAACCTAACCTAACCTAACCTAACCTAACCTAACCTAACCTAACCTAACCTAACCTAACCTAACCTAACCTAACCTAACCTAACCTAACCTAACCTAACCTAACCTAACCTAACCTAACCTAACCTAACCTAACCTAACCTAACCTAACCTAACCTAACCTAACCTAACCTAACCTAACCTAACCTAACCTAACCTAACCTAACCTAACCTAACCTAACCTAACCTAACCTTTTTTTTTTTTTTTTTTTTTTTTTTTTTTTTTTTTTTTTTTTTTTTTAACCTAACCTAACCTTTTTTTTTTTTTTTTTTTTTTTTTTTTTTTTTTTTTTTTTTTTTTTTCGTTGGAAAAATGCTTTATGCATACCCGCACACCCGGGGGAGGAAATGCGGGTTATGTGGGACTCGGCAAAGGTGCCGCTACCCACTAAAAAACCAACGGTATGCCTGCACGCCGCCGGTGGGGCGTGGCCACGGGTTCTCTAGAGTACGCAACCGCAACCACGCCGGCGCCGCCCGCCTGTGCAGCGGGCCCTTCTCTTGTGGGGGGCTAGAGAGGAACTTCTACCCCTGCCTACTCAGAAGGCGCGTGGGCATACCACGCGCGCCCTCTCTGCGAGGCCTATGTAATGGGCAGCGACGCCCCCGCGCCGCTGCCCAGACCTCGCTAGGTGGGGGGGAGGAGATGGGCATACGCTCTCCTCCGGGCCCCTGTGCGCTTGCGGCGGATCGGGTGCGAGGCTGGGTTGGCCTCCCGTTCCCTCTCCGCTGCCTCCTTCTGCGACATTACATCCTCGCAGAAGGAGAGGACCGCTTTCCACGACCTCTCGTCGGCAACCATAGCCTTGACTACGGCTGGCAAGGAGAGGTCGTCCCCCACCACTGCCGCGAGTTCGCGGCGCTGCCCCTCCCAGGCTGGGCATTCCTCCAGGGTATGCTGCGCCGTGTCCTCGCCGCAGCTACACTGGTGGCACTCCGCCGTCTCCTCCCGTCTTGCGTACCGGTGCAGGTAGCTCCCGAAACAGCCATGCCCCGTGAGCACCTGCACCAGCCGGAAGGTTAGCGAGCCCCGCTCTCTCTCCAGCCAGTCTTGTAGGACCGGCCGGACCGCCTCGACAGTCCTGTGTCCTTCCTCGCGTCCAGCCAGTTGTTCCTCCCATTGGAGGACAATGGACTGCCGGACGAGGAGCTTTTGCGCCTCTACCTCCCTAGGCGCAGGATGGAACTCCCGCAGCCGGAGCTCCCTGCGCCACTCGTACAGAGACGCTTGGGCCTCCGCCTCCAGATCCCAAGGAGGCGTTCCCGCCAGCAAGCACGCCGCATCATATGAGGTGGTGCGGTACCCGCGTACGACGCTGATGGCCATCGCCCTCTGAGCCTTTCTCAGCAGGGCGATATTTCGGGCCGCCAGATTCACCGCCCAGATCGGCGCCCCGTACAGGGCCATCGATCGCACCACCCCCATATACAGACGGCGGCTCGCTACCTCCGGCCCCCCGATATTGGGCATCAGCCTCTTCAGAGCGGCCGATGCTGCCATTAGTCGGGGGGTCAGGCGGGCAAAGTGCTCGCGGAAGTTCCATCGGGAATCGAGGACAAGTCCAAGATATTTCATGTTGGACTTTACCTCGATTCGGGTGCCACCAACGATGATGCTGGATCCTGCAGGCGGCGCCTTCCGGGCTGCGTGGAAGCAGAGCGCCTCGGACTTGTGTAGCGCCACCTCCAGACCCAGCATCGTTATACGCCTCACCACCTGTGCCACCGTCACGGTGGCGAGGCGTGCTGCTTCCCGGTACGAGGTCCCCCGGGACGTGACCAGCGTGTCATCTGCGTAGCAGGTCACACTTGACCCCGGGAGAAGCTCCCCCCGCAGCACCCAGTCGTACCCAATGTTCCACAGGAGCGGCCCTAAGACCGAGCCCTGTGGAACACCGCACGATGTCTCCCACCTTGCAAGCCCGCCACCCCGGACCGGATACTCCACGCACCGCTCCGAGAGGTAGGCCCCGACTATTTGGCACAAATAGGGAGGCACTTTGTGGTATTTCAGCGCCTCCCTAATGCACGACCACGGCAGGGTGTTAAAGGCATTGGCGATATCCAGGGACACCGCCAGAAGAACCCCACCGTGGTCAACCGCCTCATCCGAGAGGGCTTTGATGCGCGCGACCGCATCTACGGTCGACCTGCCCTCTCGGAATCCGAACTGATGCTCGGACAGGTCGGGTCCTACTCCTCGGAGGTGCTCGACGAGGCGAGCGCAGATGATGCGCTCGAAAAGCTTGTCAGCCTCGTCGAGCAGTACGATCGGACGGTAGGCTGATGGAGATTCCGCGGGACGCCCGTCCTTTTTTAGGAGGACGAGCCGGCCGGTTTTCCATATGGTCGGAAATTGGCCGGACTGTAGACAGGCGTCCAGTAGCCCGCGGAATCTCTCCCCTAGGGACCGCAGCGCCAAAGCCAGGACGCGTCCTGGGATCCCATCTGGACCCGGTGCCGTGTTTTTGGCTTTTAGCCTCCGCACGGCTGCGTCTAGCTCTGCCTCCGTTACCGGAGGCACCCCGACTTCCGCACCCTCGAACCCTGCGAGCTGATGGGGAGGTGCCATTACTGGGGGCTGGTGTTCCGGTCTGTTCGGAAACAAGTTGGAAACAACCACCCCCAGTAGTCGAGGCTCGAGACTCTCTGTCAAGGGGGGGGCCCAAGGGCGTAATTTACCCCTGACCGTCTTGTACGGCCTCCCCCATGGGTCTCGGTTTAGAGTCTCGAGAAGCTCCGCTCTGGCGCTCGCCTTCGCCTCGCAGATGGAGAGCTGCAGCGCCTTGACCGCCTCCCTGTAGGCACTGTACAGCCGCGTCTCCTCTTCAACGTCTCGGTGTCTGCGTCGACGGGACCGTGTGTACTGGCGTCTCGCTCTGTTGGAGCGGGATCGGAGTTCACCGATTTCTCGCGACCACCAGTACACTTGACGCTTCGGAGGCCGCGGCTTGGCTCGCGACATGCCTGCGTCACAGACTTGTGACATGGCTTCGCGAAACCAGGCTGCCTCCTCCTCGGTCTCCACAGGCCCAGGAGATGTTGTCCAGGCCTGGACGAGGGACGCTATCTCCACCGCTTCACGATCCAGGCTGTTCAGGGCCCAACGAGGGTACGGGGTCGCAGCACGGCCATTCGGACGACGATCCGTGTCTGTCGTGCCTCCGGAGGACGTGGAGACATCAAACCGGATGTACAAGGGAGGGGAGGAGTATACCCACTAAAACCCCTGCGGCTTTACCCTCTCTGCCTTTATAGCGGAGCATCGTGAGGTCACTAATATTCTACCACGATGCTCCCTCGGCTTCTCTCTCTCTCTCTCTCGCTGGCTCGTCCTCCAGCTGGCTTTTCCAACGATCTCTTGCTCTCTTCTTTTCCGCATCAAGCCGAGCCTCCAACTCTCTGGGAGCCAGACGCTCATCGGCGATGCGTAACTCCGTCCGCCGATGGTACCTCTGAGCCAGGAGTTGGGCGTCAAGGTCCCACGGTATGGTGCCGGCGAGGGCGCAAGCGGCTGCATGCCCTATGGTTTTGTACCCTCTTATGATCAATCACTCTCTGCGGCCTTCGGAGGAGGGCCCTCGTTTTGCTGTTAAGCCTCCCGGCCCATATAGGTGCCCCGTATAGTGCCATGCTGCGAACCACGTTCGCATATAGGCGTTGACATGGAGCTTGGGGGCCTCCTACATTGGGCAATAGCCGGCTCAGCGCCGAAGCGGCACCAACGAGCCGAGGAACCAGGTTGGTAAAATGTTCCTCGAACTCCCACTTGCTATCCAAGACTAGGCCCAAGTATTTGATGTGGGCCCTCAGGGGGACCGCCTCACCCCCTACTGGGATCACATCGTTGGGCCTCAGTCTCCAGTCTCTTCTTTTGAAGACCACGGCGTCAGTCTTATTGAGGGACACGGCAAGCCGTAGGAGGTTGATGCGTCCCACCGTGAGTTCGGTTGCGACAGCGGCTCTCCTCAAGGTTTCCTGGAACTGTTTTCCCCTCACGGCCACCATTGTGTCTTCGGCATAACAAATGGTGACCATGCGGGGAAGCTGTGCTCTCCTCGTATTGCCCAGTCGAATCCGATGTTCCAGAGCAGGGGCCCCAGAACCGACCCCTGTGGAACACCACACTCTATCCGTCTTTCAAGGCGTCCGCCTCCCGATTCATAGAGCACAACCCTATCAGTGAGGTAGTGCTCTATGATCGTCCTCAGATAGAGAGGGACGCCGTGGTACCGGAGCGCCTCTTTTATAACTCCATAAGGGAGACAACCAAATGCATTAGCAATATCTAGAGACACTGCTATAGCTCCCTCCTTTTTCTCTGCTGCCAGATCGCTGAATTTCTTCAACGTGCCTATTGCATCTATTGTAGACCGCCCCTCGCGGAACCCAAATTGCCGGTCACTAATGTTTGGGCCCATGTCCTGCAGATGCTTAGTGATGATACGCCTTGCTATGATGCGCTCTAACATCTTTCCAGTTTCATCTAGGAGGACGATGGGGCGGTATCCTGAAGGAGAGTCAGCTGGACGACCCTCCTTTCGCAGCAGGCACAGCCTACCCTCCTTCCAGCAACGAGGGAAAATTCCCTCTTTGAGGCAGTCATCGAATAGCCCGCGAAGTCGGACTCCTAGGTGTTTCAATGCCAGTAAGAGGACTTTCCCTGACCATAGAGAAAAAAATACATAGAGTGCTCACTCCATACATCAGTTTTAGTACCAAAAAGACTATTAGCATCTAGCATCGAGTAGCGGAACTATCAGTACTGCTACTTGACAATAGATGTAGCACCTACCGGAAAGTCTTATGCTGTTGAGATAAGACTTTCCGGTCGGTGCTACATCTATTGTCAAGTAGCAGTACTGATAGTTCCGCTACTCGATGCTAGATGTAGACACTGAAATTAATAGTCTGAACTGATGTATGGAGTGAGCACTCTTGTCTTACTATATTTCTCTATGCCCTGACACACCATCTGGCCCAGGAGCCTTTTTGCCGGATCTCATTCTGAAGACTGCTCCCATGATTTCCACGTCCGAGATTAAAGGGACATCCGGAAGGCCCTCCGGTTCTTCCACTGGGAGCGTCATGACGGGAGGCGCAAAGTCCGGTGCCACCGGGAAGAGACACTCTACAACCCTCCTTAGTAGTTCCGGCTCTAAGGAATACATGGGTGGAGCATGTTTCATTTTGTTCCTCACAATTCTATAAGGTCGCCCCCATGGGTCCCTGTCCAAGGTTTTCAGGAATTCCTCTCGGGCCTCATCCTTCCGTTTGGCTATGGCAGTTCTCAATGCCCCTTTTGCAGCTACTAGGGCCTCCCGGAGTATCTCTTCCTCTGCCGCTGTGTGTTGTCGGCGCCTGCACCTTATGTATTTACGGCGTGCAGCATTGGCCGGAGGGCCGCAATTTCCTCCGACCACCAGTAGACCTGTTTTTTGCCAGTTGGTTTCTTTGCCCTCGACATGCCAGCATCGCACACCGTGGTGAGCGAGGTACGGAAGCGAGCAGCCCTTTCTTCTACCCCGAGGTCTACTGGCGGGGGAGCGCACCAAGCCTGTATCAGTGCGGCCTCCTCAATCATCTCTTTGTCTAGGCTAGCCAAGGACCACCTAGGGAAGTGGCCATTGGGACGACGCCTACCCGCTGTATGCGGTAGACCCTGTGGTGGGGCCGCTGGAGATGGAGAAATCCTCATCCTGATGTAGACGTGATCGGAGAGGGTCTCCACATTCTCAAGTACGCGCCAGTCCTCAATTCGATTGGCGACAACAGGGGTTGCAAGAGTGACGTCAACAATGGAACCTAACTCAAAACCTAACCTAACTCCGAACCGTGCCTAACCCCTATAAAATTCAAATGTCTAGATAGTTCTTAGAAATATCTTAATAGCGAGATCTATCTTTGATATTTAGGATGTTGAGAGCCATCTGTTGGGCTATTGGATAAATAATAGTACTAGGTACAGAAGGTTCACTCCGTAACAAAACGCGTCTATTACGATAGATATGACCGCTAGGTGGCGCCAGCGCGAGCAAGCGTCCTTTCCATAGTGGTGCGCGACAACTACTATAGCTAGACGAAATCGCGGAGTCACGCCTGCTTATATGCTACACAGGCGGAGACAGATAGTCACACTACTGCATCATAGAGGGCGCGAGTTGTACTAGAGTCGTGTTACTGTTGCTGATCGGATGCGACATGTGCTGCACAGGCGGAGACCGAGAGTTACACTACTGCATCATATAGGGCGCTAGTTGTACTAGAGTCGTGCTCAGGGATCGGAACTGGTTCTTTGCAAAAAAAAAAACGTGGAAAGAACCATATTTTTCGAATTATTTTATACTCGAAATGAAGGACTCAGTTGTGTTTTTAGGTAACGTCAACTTTCACGAGAGATAACTTTAATTGAATATTACCACGGGGAAACCTCGACGTACACTTACCTATGCTTATTAATCTTAGTATACCTACTGTTTTATTTTATTAACATTATATTATTATGTATTTTATCTATTACAGGATATTTATTTAAATGGGATAGTTTTGATTCATAATAGGTACCTACTTGTTCCGTAAAATATTTAGTAATTGCTCACTATTTAAAATTAGAAAAAACAAAGAAAAAAAAAAGAAAGTTAAAAAAAAAAATGTCTTTCATCTTAATTTATTGTTGTTAGTTAATTAGTTAGTTATCGATTCAATCGATTGTCGATAAAATGATTTGGTCTCTTCCTTTGCCATTTTCATATTTTCCCTAACCATTCAGCTCCTAGCCTAGGGACAAAACTTGGCTAACCATAGGTACACACATAAAAAAAAAAAGTAAATGTTTAAAAACTATCTGTAAATCTCAAACTAGATGGTGTAATAGTTATAATGAGCAATTGCACACTGTTTAGTCGTCGCCGTGTTCTAGGATAACTTGAACTTGATCATCCAGATGGAGTAATCACTTTATGATTACATACGTAACGTAGGTACTTATAGGTGTGGAAAATTACATTTTTAAACACACTAGGTATATGGCGTAATATCATATGATATGATATTAATTATTTATTAATGATCACTTTATTTATTTATCTAATCTTTATTGCACAAAAGAAAAACTTATATTAGTACAAAAGGTGGACTTAAAGCCAAGAGCATTCTCTACCAGTCAACCTCAACACATTCAGTGCCGAAAACCAGACTATCGGGTATTTTATGATTTCATTCTCAGGCCCGACGACCCGATAGTCGGGATCGTGGTACTACAGCTTTATATGACGAAATTTTTGTGGCCTGACGCGGATATCTTGTTTGGCTGGATGCCTGGGTGACAATTAATGTGTTAAGGCAAAGCAGAGAGATTGTGGGCGATTCCATCAGATATGTGCGAGGATGTGTAGCGAGGAATGTGCGGTTGGGTGTGAACCATCAGTAGACTTCATTAATTACCTGTCCTCGCCTAGCGCAACTCTAGAGGACATCTCTCTCGCTTCGTTGCACCTCCTTGCACACCTCTGGTCGAAAAGCAGCCTTAGTCGCAGGGATAGTACAAAATGATACGTTTAATAATGAACTAACTGGGTCTCTATTGTTTTCGAAAAAGTTTTATGTCATAATGTATTGTTTGCCCCCATTTTCGTCAGTCATAATTCATTTGGTTCAGAAACGCGTCACTTTTCAGGACCGCCTAAAACAAACCTAACCTATCTATAGAATAACCTTACGCAAATCCTGAAAAGTTAACGGTTTCAGTTTTATGACTACTAATGATAATATGACAAACAATACATTATGACTTGAAACTTAAAAAGGGACCCCGATCTAACTATTATATGGCGTAATATAACTCGTTATATTACGAGCTATTATTACGATTTGTTACGAGATATTATTAAGAGCTCTCTCTTTAGTCGTCGGGTTCGTTGAAGGAAAGCTTGTGCTTGACGAGCCAGAACGAGTCCACAACGCCGCCGTTCTTCTCCACCGACGTCTGGAAATAAACAATTAAATTACTATATATTCTCTACTCTGGCAAGTTAGAGGCTTTGTCAAATAAAATAGAGGGAAATCCAGCACTGGTACCTGTTCGATGTAGATGTGCGAGCGGTTGTGTACCACCATCCTCGTGTAGCCGAAGTCGTCGGTGCGGAACGCCGACCACGGCGGGTGCGTGCCTGCAAATAAATCATAATAATACACCATAAATCAATATTGGACCTTCTGACACAAACCGATTAAGCCCCACAGTAAGCTCAAGACGGCAAATTAAAATTAAAACAATGATTCTACAAGTACTTAAGGCCTACTAAGGGCTCTTTCACGACATTACGTGGGATGACATCATCATACTATTCGGCAGTTGCCAACTGTTAAGAATGATGTCCCACACACATTAGGGCGGCGCCGGCTCCGGCGCCAGTCATGCACGAAGCGAATAGTGACATAAAACATACATAGCAACATTTATAAATATAACAGCCAATACCGGGGTAGCCATCACAGATGTGCGAAGATGCGTAGCGAGCCAATAGAATGTTGCCCATTCTCCTAAAGTTTCATAAGTGCTACACGCTGTAGTGATGGGTAGGACATCAATTTAAAATGAGTTTGTATGAGTACCTCATTTTCTAAAATGAGGTGTTACAATGTCTTACTTCAAATGAGGTGAGGTACTAGCATATTTTCAGCGTCGACTATTCCATTAATTCCAACGGCGACAAAAATATTTAATGTATGTACATCACTTCCTTTATAAATAAATAAATAGTAACATTTAATTGGACTGCAATTCTGGAGGTCAAGAATAGAACTTTTAGGAGAAAGATAATTTTAGAATCAAGTAAAATGAATAGAGGCGTGAAGTAAGACATTTTGCGGTACGAAGTACTGCGACAAATTAACAAAATGAGTGGTACAAATGAGGTGCCTCACGAATGAGCGACTCAACACTAACACGCTGTGCGCAATATTTGAATAAAGCTCGAAAAAGCGCTTCATTTCCCTAGACTAGAGGATATTGACTCGACTACGTGACGAAAACCTCACCTTTTTAGTGTTCCGTACAAAACTTGTTCACGGTAATCTCATTCCACCGCATAGCTGCGTCCCTTGAGGTTTTAAAATATCAATGGTGTCTACATACAGGTAAAACCGTCTTAGATGGTGTGCAAAAGTGTTGACTTTACCCTAATTGAGAAGTTGACAATAATGTTGCTGGAGACAATTGGTGTGACGTGTGACACTCACCAGTAAAAGGGTCCTGACCACCGTGGTTACCTGCAGACCCCGTCACGACATGGACAGGCGCTCTGAAATAATTTACAAGACAAAATTAAGTCAAATCAAATGAAATATTATTCATTCTCAGACGACTAAAACCCATAGATATTAGACCATACTCTACTACATACAATAATAAAAATCTTAAGACCCAAAACTTAATATCACTAATATATCACATCGACAAAAAAAACCTTAAGTAGGTACTACCTACTTATAATTTTTCATGTTGGTATTGGCGCGCCGAAACCGAACTATTTTGCAACGACGCCGCCGCCGACAAATGTTCGGCGTGACCTTGACTGGTTGTAATAAGCTGTGTATTTTATAGCAGACGTTGACAGTTGTTTATTGATAGAGGCGATGAATAATTTCTTCAAATAAAGTTTTGCATCCCTGAGCGTTTATTTAAATTCTAATTACAGTAGCCTGGATCGAGGTAGGGGATAAAAATTGAAGGGATGTTTACAAAAACAACATAACTGACTACACTGGTTGACACCTGAAACGACACAATGTTCTTAAAAAAAGTGTCAACCGCTCTAAGCAGTTATGTTGTTTTTGTAAACATCCCTTCAATTTCAAACCCATCATTTGATATTTCATTACCATTCGTGTTGCAGTGAAAGAAACGGGACTATTAAGACTAATCCCAATAAGGCCTAGTTCCCCTTTTGGTTGGAATGGAAGGTCAAGTTCGCAGGGACATTCGTAAAAACTAGTGCCTACGCTAATTAGTTGCCAAGCGGACTCCAGGCTTCCACGAGCCGTGACAAATAGCCAGGAGGGGGAGGACAACGCTAAGAAGATGGTGATGAAATGCATCGGTATGTTGTGCACCTTGGGTCGGTGTAGGGCTCGGCCAGCGAGCCGTTGTAGACGGTGTTGTTGTAGATGGGCCACAGGCGCTCGTACGAGTGCTCGTGCGCCCAGAACACGAGGTCGACGGCGTAATGTTGCAGCAGGGGCTCGAGCCCTGTACAATAGAAGCAGTTAGGATAAACAAAAATCCTAACAAATCATAGTTGTAAGTGGGGCTGACTCCTAAAAGAATGAATTACAAACTAAACTAAGCATTTTGAAGAACAAACTAAACTGAGCATATCTTGTATTGACACTTGTCCTAAAATCTAAAATTGTTGAGATATATTACAAGTATTACAACAGACATTTTTGAGTATGGTTTAGGTCGCCTCAGTAAAAAAACGCTTCTGTCGATTTACTTGTTCACATTTAATAGTTATATTTCTAAACTACAACATTATACACAGACAGATCAAACGTAGATCAATAACTGAGGACCGTAAGAGCTGCCGATTTGATTTGTCCCCCGTGTTGTCAAAATTGTAAGGTCCACTATCACTAACCTTGATTTTTTTAAACTGAACGCAACACTGTGTATTTTATCTGGCTACTAAAGTTAAAGAAGATTTATTAAAAACTTAATTTTTATTCTTCGCGAAATTATTTATACATTATCATTATCATTATTTTAAAAAGTGGTGGTGGCCGAGTGAATACGACGTCCGACTTTCAATGCGGAGGTCGCGGGTTCAAATCCTGGCTCGTACCAATGAGTTTTTCGGAACTTATGTACGAAATATCATTTGATATTCACCAAAATAGCTTTTCGGTGAAGAAAAACATCATGAGGAAACCTGCATACGTCTGCAAAGAAATTCAAAGGTATGTGAAGTCTCCAATCCACATTGGGCTAGCGCGTGGATCGAGAATTCGAGACTATGTCCCAAGCCCCCTCCCGCATGAGAGGAGGCCTGTGCCCAGCAGTGGGACGTATATAGACTGAAATTATTATTTATCATTAATTGCATTTAGTATGGAATAACCACGAAATAAGTCTTGTTTTAGCATTAGAAAAATTAATAGAATTTCTCTCTTTATAGCATTAGAAAAATGGTAAGCAATCTTGATATGTCTTTTTATTTCAAAACACTTAAAAAAAAATAGTAACTATTACTGTACGAAATTAAAATAATGTAATGATCATATATATTATGTTTGGTGCGAGTGCTGTGACATTTTGAAAAAAAATATATATATAAAAATACGTGAAGATTGTTCAACCTTATGTCTAATGCTAAAAAAACGAGGTACTTATAGTGTTTCTAAAGTGTAGATAAAACATATCATATTACATACTTTGCATGTGCATTGTGCATATTCCATAAAGTAGTTTAAATGATTTTTTTACAGTTATAAACATGTTTATTTTATTGAGTCATTGATTGACACATACTGCATGTTAGATTAGTTAGCACGTGTATTCATTAATGTCAAATAAAACATGATTTACAGTATGCAGAGTATGCCATTACGATTAAATAAACATGTTTGTCAAGGTTTTGATATTGACAGCCATATTTGAACTTGAAGATACATCAAAATAAATATTAGATATAAAAATTATATGGATCGGATATGTCAGTGTCAAAAAAGTGTCAAAAGTGACGTTTTTGTTTCAAGAAAAACTTGGACTTTTTATACTGACAAAGCTGGCTTGTCATTTAAAGTGTGTATCCGTTCGTAATACGCACCGTGTCCGAAGAAGGGATTACCAGTGCGCGAGAACTCGTACTCGCAGTCCGGGAGGTCGTCGGCGTTGCTGCAGTACATGGGCCGGTGGCCCATCAGCACGATCCACGGCCGCACCGTCCTGGGGACACAATTCAAACCTATACTCTGGCAAGTCTGCTTTGTAAGTAGAAAAATGTAGACGAAAAGGATCGATCGAACTTTACAAGGCCGGCAACGCACTTACAACCCCTCTGGTGATTCGTTTGCACGTTTACCTCGTATATCATTAAATACTTTGGATATTGCGCCTTTTTGTACTGACAAAGTTGATTTACCAGAACACACTTGCTTTTATTTTCTATAGTTAGTGCCGTCATCCATATCCATATTTTCTAGGCTAAACTTTTTAGAAGAACCACAGTAAAAATCACCAGTTTTAGTAATCGCAGAGAGCCATTAATCTTGATTCGAGCGGCTTAACAAGCAATTTACAATGTCCTTCCTACCGCATGTGTGCGCTGTTTTAAAAATGATCGGCGGCGGCGTATCCGTAAATTTACCCAAGCTGCCCAGGACCGGAGTAAGTGGAAAGAAAAGATTCGAGCCCTACACCCCAGCAGGGGGTAACAGGATGGAAAGAAGAAGAGAAACTATAGCTACTACATGTTAATAGGTAGGTGAGCCGATATGACGGAAAAGAGTGAGTCAGAGAACGAAGTATGCAGGCGCGAATATTTAAATAATGAATGCCACATATCACATTATTCACATTCAATGCTTATGTTGCAAGATAATCTGGGAGGTCTAAAAAAGATAAATCAACATCAAAAAAGAAAGTAAAATATTCGTCGACATAAAGGAATTTATAGAAGTACCTAAGGGCTAGCACATGATTGGCGCGACAGTATCTCGCAGCGAGATAGACTACCTGTCCCTCTTTTATTAACATAGAAAAAGACAGGTAGTCTAGAGAGTAGTGATGGGTAGGACATCAATTTAAAATGAGTTTGTATGAGTACCTCATTTTCTAAAATGAGGTGTTACAATGTCTTACTTCAAATGAGGTGAGGTACTAATATATTTTCAGCGTCGACTATTCCATTAATTCCAACGGCGACAAAAATATTTAATGTATATACATATTTATGTATTCATCACTTCCTTTATAAATAAATAAATAGTAACATTTAATTGGAGTGCAATTCTGGAGGTTAAGAATAGAACTTTTAGGAGAAAGATAATTTTAGAATCAAGTAAAATGAATAGAGGAGTGAAGTAAGACATTTTTGCGGTACGAAGTACTTCGACAAATTAACAAAATGAGTGGTACAAATGAGGTGCCTCACGAGTGAGCGACTCAACACTACTAGAGAGAGATACTGTCGCGCTAATCATGTGCTAGGGGTGTCTGCCTTCTACGAGTAGGTATAAGTAGTACTACAAGGTATTTAAAGAGACAACTTGTAGTATTTTTCTTATAGCTTGGGTACGGTGACAGCTGCCATCTCCATACAATTTATAACCTTTTTTAAAACACATAAAATGATAGCTGTCAACGAACCCAGCTAAGTGAAAAATACTATAGCATAGAACCTCACCTATTCTCCTTATGGCTAGCCATGGCCAGATCCTTTTCCAGCCACTGGTACTGTTCGTAGATCATCTTGACTCCATATTTGATGTAGTAATAATACTCGGTGGAGATGGCCACGAAGTGCGCCGGCCCCAGGTCGAAACTATAAAACATGCTCTCCGTGCCGCCCGGCATTGAGAAGCGCTCCCGGTAGTTGCTAAAATTACTGAAAACGCAAGAAATGCAAGTAAATTAGGTTGATTCACGAGAGCTGGCGCGGATTTAAATAAGTATTTTGACAATTCATATAAATTATTCCCAGCTGTCCCCGCCTCCAGCGGGCCTACCGCGAACCACGTTCGACGTGTTTCCTCTCTGCCGCACTTGTAAATTCGTACGTAAGTGTGACAGGGAGGTAACACGTCGAACGTGGTTCGCGGTAGGCCCTCAGTATGGCGGCAGTCGCGTGGGGCAAGAAGGACAAATGGAAATACACCAATAATAGAATGGCATAATAAGCATACCTATCATTTCCGATTGTATTTTTCTGTTTATCGTGATAGGCACCGCATCCGAGCTTTCGCTCCCAGTTGGCTTTAGTACTCACTAGGCCTGTTCATGGTTGCCGACGCACGTCATGTAGGGGACCATGGTCGCGATGGGCTCGATCTGCCGCATGAACTGGTCGCCGACTCTCGCATTGTCTGTCGCCATGTCATAGCCCATGTCGCCCACGTGGAGGATCAGGTCGAAGTGGCCCATTTCGGATTCCTCTTGGAGGTATGGCATTGCCTGTGGATAAAATATTTTCCACTTATTTAAGGACAGTAGTTATTTATTTAAGGTTCCAGACTATTCAAGTTGTCTGTATTTTAGACCTTTACGAGTATGTGTGTTTTAGGCATAAACTTGGGCTAACCGGGGGCTAAGCCCGGTGGACCGGTCCAAATGTCGCTGGAAGTTAAGACAATTAATATTGTAGAAGCGAATATACGGCAGTTTTAACACAATCATTGTTAGAAACTTGCGTAAGACCAGTACCAATATTATAATACTATTACCTTATTCTGTGCTAGGGGCTGTCCATAAATTACGTCATCTATTTTTGACGATTTTTGACCCTAAAATTATCCAAAAATCATGCTTCGAATGACCCCGTTTCCTCTTACGTCTTACTACCGCTACCATCATCCGATGTCCAGACAGGCAAAAATAGGCCAAATATGATCACATGATTTCTGTACGACACCTACGCGAGTCCGCCTCGCGCTTGGCCGGTTTTTACGCAATACAGAAGAAACGAGATTAGACTTGCTTAGCGTCTAAGAGTCATCATAATTATCACGTGACGCCACAAGGGCAGGCAAAAATAGGCCAAATATGATCACATGATTTCTGTACGACCCCTACGGAGCCCTTGGAACGCGAGTCCGCCTTGCACTTGGCCGGATTTTTTACTATTGAGGTACGGAACCCTAAAAACAAATATTAGCATTACTATACATCTTCTGAAAGTTGGAACAAGATATAGGTAGGATTTTTTTTATCCCGCAATTCATCTGCTTATGGATCGCAAAGGAGAATGGAAGTTAGTGCCTTAGTAGGTAAAAGAAGTCAACTTGTAGTTTGCCTAGTTGAAAGATACACGCAGTTTACACTTACTTTGGCGCCCTCAGTGCCCATGTCTCCGAAGACGGCGGCGCGCACGGGCCAGTTGCTCCCGTTCGGAATCGTGCGGAAGGAGAACAAGCTCGAGACGCCGTACTCCGAGCCCACGTTGTACACTGCCATATAATGGTGATAAAGACTGGTCAGTATGTCAGTAATGGCTATTTGCTACAAGCTATTATAGATTGTTTTTAACTAGTTCAGGTTAGCCTGAGGGCCTGCCACCAACCACTTCGTTTGTCTATTTGCTTCTATTGATCAAATATGCAAAGGTGGTAGAGAGACCGGTAACGAAACTTCAATTTTCGATGTTTCGCGTTCGCATTAGACCATCCGAGGTTTCTGAGGTTTTAGGCTGTAGCCAAGATAACAATAGTTCAACGATAAATACCAATTAGAACGCAAAAAGGCATCGAGATAACAGATGCGATAGAAAAGTCGTGTGATCATTTCCAACCATTATTTACGTTTCGATTGGCACTTTCCATAAACGATTGTCAATTGCCTAAGCAGAGGGCTTATTCATATGATTCAAAGTCATGCTTAGCTTCATCATTCGAAAAGCTTCTTAGCTATTCGTCCAATGGCCGTGAATTCATCATGATGACGTGAATCCGGCAGCTCAGGCCGCGATGTAGGTATTATTATGCGCAATAAAATACTTTTATTATTTTGCGCTGTGTTGCTTATTATCAGCTCTGCAGGAACATTAAACTTGTACATTAAATATAGAGTGTGTGGCTACTTATTGTACTTACCATACTTAGTGTCATACTGCAGATCCGGCAGCGTGACGCGGTGTGTGTACTGTTGGCGCCGCTCGTTCCCGCCGTCCTCGAACAACGAGCTAGCGCCGTAAGCGTAGTGCTGCAACTCGTCCACGCCGTAGTGGACAACGCTGGGGGTATCGTTGAATGTCGACCACGTTACTACGATGTCGTTGGATTTCTCTGGAGTCATAATTATTGCCGCATTTTAGGTGTCTGTAATATAGAAACTATAATTTGTACATTACATTTTTTTAAGTGTACCTACTAAAATGTCCATACATCTATTGATTTTTCCATTCCGTTACCGTCATGCACAGTCTATAAAAATGGTAACGGCGGAGCCTGCCGTGTAGCGTCGAGCTTCCAAGAGATTAGAGCAGCGTGCAGTAAGGGCGCTTTGTTTAACATGGATGCCGCGCAGTACGCCTCTCTGGGTGCTGTGTTCGAGGCTTCGAGCCTTCACTCAGTATGCAATGCACTATTAAGCTTTTATATATTTCATTTGGAATTGTGTGCTGCTAGATTTAACAGAAAGTATAGAAGATCTCTAGATGCTAGTCTATAGGTACTAGTCAAACTTATGTCCAACAGTTCGATTAGCCTATTTACTGCCCAATCCTGCAGATCTTATATTAAATCGACTAATCGAACTGTCATTTAGCATTTATTGTAATATAAAAACAGAGATTATGCACATGTATTACCGCCAAAGGCAATGTGGACCTGTTCAGGGTTACAGTGGGAGCAGTAGTACGGCTCCGTTATCGGCGGTAAGTACTCTTCCACCGGCTCCACCGTGATGTACTCAGCCGCCGCCGCCGCCGCCGAGCCCCACTCTTCCGCCGCCAGTCCGGCGTACGGCGGCTGCGCCGACGCCGAGACAAACGCCGTCAGCGTTAGAAAGAGCACGAACGACTTCATTGCGGCTCCTCACTGCTCACTAGGTAAAAAATATGGGGTAGTTGAAGAGGTAAAGCGAATTAGTGAAATTAAATTAAATGACTGTTTTATTTGTTTGTTATAATAAGTTATATTAGGTATATTCATTATTCACTAGGTACTAAGGCAAGTTTAGGGTACCTATGTATTCTTGCAAACCCCTATTTTCAATAAACTGCAACATTGTAAACATAAATGAGCCAGGCGGCTAAACGTACGCGTGGGTAGGATCTAGGTGTCGTTATCAATAGCACCGCTCCCACCAAAACAATATTTTTTATTAAGCAAATCTACACTTTATGTTACGTTGCTTAGGGTATACTTTGCTTAATTAAACCCAACTTACCCAACCTAATATGCAGCGGTAGGCATACGGATTGTTGATTAGGCTCGCAATTACCTATTGTTATTTTCCTCATAAAAATATAATGCTATATTTTGTTCCGGAAATTAAGTCAGGAGCTCAACAGGTGCAATATACAGATATATTACGGGTATTATACTCTTTGTGCATATTTATGAAATTACCCTATCTTCACGGTACATACTTATATCTTCATGTCATGGATCCTATTGGCTATAAGTACCTATAGTTGGTCAAACCAAATTTGTCAGTAAATAAGGACAAAAAAACAATACTCTTCCTTTTCTTTTGGGTGCTAGTACTAGTGTAAGACAAAGATAGTATGATTCTCTCTGTCTTTGTTTGAAATGAGACAGTCCTATGACTAACTATTTAGGTAGGTATATTTTTTTTGTATTAAATATCATGTTAAATAACTATAATAGGGATTCCTTTTTAGGGTTCCGTAGCCAAATGGCAAAAAACGGAACCCTTATGGATTCGTCATGTCTGTCTGTCTGTCTGTCCGTCTGTCCGTCTGTCTGTCCGTCCGTATGTCACAGCCACTTTTTTCCGAAACTATAAGAACTATACTGTTGAAACTTGGTAAGTAGATGTATTCTGTGAACCGCATTAAGATTTTCACACAAAAATAGAAAAAAAAAACAATAAATTTTGGGGGTTCCCCCTACTTAGAACTGAAACTCTAAAAATTGTTTTTCATCAAACCCATACGTGTGGGGTATCTATGGATAGCACTGATTTAAACTTTCACGATTTTTACACATTATTAAATTATACAACGGGACTTAATCGCGTATCTAAGTTTTAAGATTTACCTCCGACGTTTCGAGGACGGCGTTGTCCCCGTGGTCTCGGAGAAGACTGGCTTAAGTTGACATCAGCATCGTCTAACCGCGCGAGTTTTTCGAACTACCCGCACTTGGTCTTGGTTGGTTGGTGGCGATTAAGTCCCGTTGTATAATTTAATAATATCTATGGATAGGTCTTCAAAAATGATACTGAGGTTCCTAACATCATTTTTTTCTAAACTGAATAGTTTGCGCGAGAGACACTTCCAAAGTGGTAAAATGCGTCCCCCCCCCCCCCTGTAACATCTAAAATAAGAGAAAGATAAAACTAAAAAAAATATATGATGTACATAACCATGCAAACTTCCACCGAAAATTGGTTTGAACGGGATCTAGTAAGTAGTTTTTTTTAATACCTACGTTTAAATCCCCTAAATACGGAACCCTTCATAGGCGAGTCAGACTCGCACTTGGCCGCTTTTTTAACAAAATACGAGTAGTCGCGTTTGTCGAGACAACCGAAAAACTTACCAATTAAAAACAAGCACCGACCATATAAAACTGAGAAATGTAAATAGTGAGCTAAAACCAATTTTAGTTAAAAAGAACTTATAATATATAAAACGCTCAATTCAACGACGACCGCCCTCGATCGACACTGAACCACCAATCCCATCATGTCATAACAATCGTGCATCATTTAATACTATTCCAAAACTAATTTTTTTCCTAAATTAAACTTAAAATTTCAAACTAAATACCATTAATATCAACATATGATATAAAGATAAAAGAGTCATTACTTTTTACCATATTATTTATCATTAATTGTTCTATATTGATAAAGTTTAGTGTCACCAAAACTTCAAGTCGTTCGAATACAAAATGGTTTCAGAACGTGCACTGACGTCATGTTGACGTCTTTTGAGAATTGCCATATAAAATACAATACCAGAATTTCTACGTTAAAATAACTTGTACTTGGTCAAGCAGATCTTGTCAGTAGAAAAAGGCGGCAAATTTTAAAAATGTAGGTGCGTAGGGATATCGTGCCATAGAAAATTTGATTTGCTTGACTTATTTTACTTAACTAATTTAACACTTAATTCCCTTAACAAAGTATAATATTGAGTGTTAGTGAACTTAGTGATATTTTTTGCGAGTCATATAATTTTATTACTTACAAGAGTTAAAATTTGGTTTACGCGAATTACGTGTTCAAAATTTTTTAAAACCTTTTTTGATATACTGGGTCAACGAAATCTTATCAGTAAATAGGAACAAAAATAACTATACTCAATCTTTTCTTTTGGGTGCTAGTACTAGTGTTAGACAAAGATAGTATGATTCTCTCTGTCTATGTTTGAAATCAAACAGACCTTTGACACACTATAGTTTGGTTTGTTTCCGTTATGAACTGCTATCCCAATCCCAGCGTTTGACAGTTTGACGTTTAGCGACAGCGAGTTAAGCCAGTTTAGCCTAGCTAGCGTTATAAATATTGCATGTTTTGTTTTGAATCGTTTTAATGCTATCGCGATTGATAATACCTATTGCCCTTGTTTTGCTTTAAGTAATCGGAACTTCAGGATGTGCAGTTTCATTTGATTCGTAACAACACTAGTGCGCGGCCGTTGTTACTTTATTTTTTAAATATAAATTTAGGGTAGTGGTTGAAATTGTTGCTATGAAATTATTGTTATTTTTATTAGCCCTGGGCGTCGCTCGGGCGTATGATTGTCCGTACTGCCAGCCCGAACAAGTTCACATCGCATTTGGAGGTAATACATACACAAGAATAATTCTATTGCTTATTAACTACTTTGTTCACCTTTAAGCACATAGCCATGTTGTAAATAAGGAAAGTTAGAACCGGGTTAGTACCTATTTAGGTAACATGAGGTCATTAACATAATATTGTGTCATGTCTTTGTTCTACAATAAAGCAATAATTATACAGTAAACATCAGAACTAGCTGAACAAGCTCAATATGATCTGTACCTACAATACTTATTTTAAGAAGTTAAAATAAGTAATATTTATTGAATTAATTTTATTCCTGTTCTTAGTGCATTTTCCTTATTTAGAATCATGATATAATTGCTTAGTTTTATACCCTATGTGTGAGGCACACTATAAGCAGATTTTATTTGATTATAATTAATACCTATGTTATTTTATTATTTTGTTTCTCATACATGAAATGATGGTGATCTGAGAGCCTACTGCAAACCATGTTCTAAGTGTTGCCTCCATGTCACACTTACATACATACAAATTCACTAGTGTCTCAGAGGGGCAACACTTCGAATGTGGTTTCCCGTACACCCCAGGCCAAAAGTATGGAAACAAACTTATATGACAATTGAAAAGTGTAATTTTCATTTTATTCTATTTATTGACAATTCAAAACCAAAGAGTAAAATGATAATAGAACATTTTAAAAGTAAATTACTTATAAATTTCTTTAATAACACTGTAAATTCAACCTTTAGTAGAAAGACAATTAAGAAGGTTGGTTGCTCTCAAATTTATATTTTTTTCGCATATATTAGGATGTTTTAATACTTTGGGTGTTGTTTTAATCTTATAAAACTGCCTAAAGTAATTTTTGCGTTACCAATACACAATTTTTTATAATGTGTTTATATGTATTTTTTATTGTTTTGTAAGTGTTTTTATATTTTACTTTTATATTCATATTGTAAAAAACCCTAGCTTAGAGAAGATAAATAAATAATGGAAATATTAAAAATTAACAAAAATAATTTTGTTTCCATACTTTTGGCCTGGAGTGTAGGTCCTCTGGACATTACCAACTTTACAATCTGGAGTTGGAGTCATAGCCAACACATTGGTTTTGACAATTGAATGAAATGTAAATGGTACAACATTCAAGGTAAGCTTATTAATATACATGCTATTTTACCTCTGTAATTATTATTTTTTAAAATTACATTTTTAAGTAAAAATGCTTACATATTTGTCCTTTATCTGTCTATCAGTTGACATAAAAATGACTTCACACTGGACTAGTAATGAAATACTGTTCTAGTACTGGAATGGTACTAGTAATGGAATGTTACTGATAAGGAAACAAGTCAATAATCTACTGAACTGGGTGGTGTGAGTCTACAATGAGTGTGTCTAGTTTACAAAGAGTTGTACTGACTAATATAAACATGTGATTATGTAGCCAAATACATGTTAATTTGTTAGTTATATTTTGTTGTAAAATACCTATTAGCACTGGCTTTTTTCCTATTTATGTCACATTATAGATAATACGGTATAGTTTACATAATGTTGGACTGTCATTGTCATAATCATAAGAATTATCTGCATGTTTATGATTTCCGGTTGATCTGTGACATGATGCTGTATAATTCAAACTGAACTCCCTACATTAGTCAATTTAATTACTTATTGTTTGTGCAACAATCATGTAATTCATCATGTTTCAAGGTATCACACTAACAGTTAGGTACTCTCTTAAACGACCATACAGTGTAGACTTTATGCCTTTGCAATAAATAAATGTATAAAATAATATTAGGTATGGGACAGTCCCTCAATTATTTAAATTAATGAATGGGACAGTCTTACACAAGTCAACCTTATTACTATTACTTATTCTTGGCTTATGGGGACTGTGGTACTAGACAACGAGATATTATAACATTTATAATGGATATACTTAGGTACAACATACTACAACAAATACTTACATAGAAAACATATATAGCTCAGGGACAAATATCTGTGATTAGCACACAAATAAATGCCCTTACACAGGATTTGAACCCGGGCGTGACCTCCTGCTCCATAGGCAGGTCACTACCAACCAACCAGGCTGGACTAGGCTAGAAAGGTAAATGACAATTTATCAGTGTGGAGAATGGTTCATGAGTCAAGAGTTTCATGAGAATTTATTTATTTATTATGATTATGCTTGCTATGATAGGGGTCAAGGTCCATGGGATACTTTCATCATTTGTATTGTAACAGCATATGTACCATGTTTTGCACTTTTACAGTATTTATTTAGTAAACAATTATGATTATGATTTAAATATACTTGTAGATGTAGTGTAGGGACGCCCGGCCGGATGCAGGCGGGCTGTCGATCGCGTGTCGCGTTCATTTAAATATACTAACTAGATTGCTGAGTGACTATACATTTTACTTCCTAATTTTTAAATATTGTATCTATTGGTTGTCTTAAAATTTAAAAATGCATGTTTAAACTAACCATATTCTGGTTCTTGTTTTACTAGTTTGTTCAGAATTTTGCTTCCCTTGGCTTAAAATGGAAAACTTAAAGGATGTTTTAAAATTTGGTACCCCTGAAAATTGTGGGATTGGTGGGATACACGAAATAGAGAAACTCTATTTATTGTAAACTTAACTTTGAAAAATTGTATAACTGACAAATAGAAGGCAATTTAGCAATTGCAACAACACGTGAATCACGGCGCTGAAGCTGAAACATATCTGCTTGATTACAGAGAAACCCAACGACATCGTGCTGACATGGACCACGTTCAACGACACCCAGGGCTCGTACGCGACCTTCGGGAAGGGACAGCTGCAGGCCCAGGTGTCCGGGTACAGCACTCTCTTCCGAGACGGCGGCAAGCAGCGCCGCGAGCTGTACATACACCGCGTCACGCTGCCCGGCCTCGACTATGACACCACATACGGTACGACACACACGGAGTGAGTCAGCTGCAGGCCCAGGTGTCCGGGTACAGCACTCTCTTCCGAGACGGCGGCAAACAGCGCCGCGAGCTGTACATACACCGCGTCACGCTGCCCGGCCTCGACTATGACACCACATACGGTACGACACACACGGAGTGAGTCAGCTGCAGGCCCAGGTGTCCGGGTACAGCACTCTCTTCCGAGACGGCGGCAAACAGCGCCGCGAGCTGTACATACACCGCGTCACGCTGCCCGGCCTCGACTATGACACCACATACGGTACGACACACACGGAGTGAGACAGCTGAAGGCCCAGGTGTCCGGGTACAGCACTCTCTTCCGAGACGGCGGAAAACATTAGTAGGTACATTGGTAGACAAAAGCAGGATGACAGGATAGTACATAGGTTTAATTAATTTTCTAAGATATAAAAACAACGGTTACCTAAGTCTAAAAGTAATTCGTTTACAGTATACAACGTGGGCTCCGACTTCGGCATGTCGGAGCGGTTCTCCTTCCACGTGCCGCCCAAAGGCAACGACATCAAAGTGCGCGCCGCCATATACGGCGACATGGGCAACAAGAATGCACACGTGAGTACTAACAGCTACCATCACCATCCTATCGATCCACCCACCGTCCATCCTACCACCGTCACCATCCATCTCGTCTTCCCACCATCCATACCTACACAAGTTCCACAACTTCCACAGGGGGGAATATCGCTGGACGTTACATTGCGCTCGGCTCGACCAAATGTAAAGTATTAATTAATCGATAACTGTGTACACAAGATGTCACATACAGAGATATCGAATCAACAGTTGCCCATTTCGAGCATACAATATGATTTTAAAACTACTATACTACCTTACTGACTAACTTATACTTAACAAACTGGTAATTCCAGAAAAAACTCATTTAGATCGTAAAATACATTATCAATCAACCAGTTTTTTAACTTCAATTTAAAACGATGTATGTATGGTCGTTGATTTTCCCTTGCTTGGCGCGGCCTCACCTACAAGTCGGCTCGTGCTTGCAGTCCCTCTCGTACCTGCAAGAAGAGGCGGAGCGCGGGAGCTTCGACCTGATCCTGCACGTGGGCGACTTCGCCTACGACATGCACGACGACGACGCCCGGGTCGGCGACCAGTTCATGCGCCAGCTCCAGCCCGTCGCCAGTCTGCTGCCCTACATGACGTGCGTCGGCAACCACGAGGCCGCCTAGTACATCAGTTCCGATAAGGATAAGCGCTTAAACTTAACATAGAGGACGCTGGACGAGTTTAAAAACAAAAAATGTTTTAGATACCTATGCCAAGTGAAAAAATCAAACCGGCCGAGTGCGAGTCGGACTCGCGCACGGAGGGTTCCGCACCATCAACAAAAAATAGAGCAAAAAAATCGTGTTTGTTGTATGGGAGCCCCCCTTAAATATTTATTTTATTTTATTTTTAGTATTTGTTGTTATAGCGGCAACAGAGATACCTACATCATTTGTGAAAATTTCAACTGTCTAGCTATCGCGGTTCATGAGATACAGCCTGGTGACAGACGGACGGTCGGACGCACAGCGAAGTCTTAGTAATAGGGTCCCGTTTTTTACCCTTTGGGTACGGAACCCTAAAAACATAAACCATAGACTGTAATCGTATCTTAGTACCAGGGATGTTACGAACAGGTCGGTACAGGAACGTCTTAGCATCGCGTAAGTGCTAGACTGCTAGGTAATTTAGTCATTAGCCAAAAAAACCTATTAGAAATGAGCAGTCAAGCGTGAGTAGGACTTAATGTACGGAACCCTTGGAACGCGAGTCCGACTCGCACTTGGCCGGTTTATTGAAAAAAAAATATACTAAAATGTAATATTTGACGTTTTTTATGTATTTATCTTGACATCCGCATCCGCGGATGTGAGCCTTTAAAAATCCGCATCCGCGTCCGCGGATGTCAAAAAATCGGCATCCGCAACATTCCTGCTTAGTACCTAAAGATATAATAGTTAATTTAATTACAAGGGACAGAATTAGTACGTCTTCTTCTTCTTCCTTCCCTTATCCCACCTATGTGGGGTCGGGTCTCCTTGTCAATTTGCGCCAGAGTGGTCGGTTCTGGGTTGTCTGTTCTTCGATGTTCAGGTTCTCCAGGTCGTTTCTAATATTGGACCACCACGTGGATTTTGGCCTGCCTCTTCCTCTAGGGCGTTCGGGAAGGTTTAGCGCAATGTTTACAATATGGTCATTTCCTCTTCTTCGAGTGTGGCCGTACCATCGTAGACGAGATTCAAGGAGTTTGTCTTGGATTGGAGCCACTTTGAAACTTCCGCGGACGTACTCGTTTCTTATCCGGTCTAGTCTTGTGACACCACCAGCCCAGCGTAGCATCTTCATTTCATTTACGTGAAGGGTTTGCTCGTGACATTTCTTTATGGCCCAGCACTCAGAGCCGTATAGCATGGCAGGTCTCACAGCAGTTTTATACACCCTTCCTTTCGCTTTAATGGGCATACGGCTGTCACATAGAACCCCTGATAAGCTTCGCCATTTGAGCCATGCCGCTTGTGTTCTGTGGGAGACGTCTGCATCTATATTGGCATCGGATGAAATGACAGATCCTAGGTATTTAAACCTAGTTACCTCAGGTACAGGATGTTCTCCGATGCACACGTCTCTGTCGTCTTGGACTTCGGTAGAAAATTTGCATTGCATGTACTCGGTTTTGCTCCTGCTAATCTTGAGGCCATTTTGTTCCAATGCTTTAGTCCAGGATGTAAGTTGGGTCTGCATGTCTTCAGCTGACTTGGTTAAGAGTACTACGTCGTCCGCGTATAGCATACACCATGGCACCGGCAGTTGTATATCTTTGGTTAAATAATCCATTACTAAATTAATCTTTAATCTTTATTTATTTACTTGAAACCTAATACAGTAAGTATTACAGCCTTATACAATTACAAAAAAAAGGAAACAAAACAAAAAAAAAACTTATAAGTATTAGGTTTGTATCAGTTTCATTTTGGATTGAGCCTCTGTTTCCTGAACTAGGACAAAGCCTGTGACTCAGGATTCAGCGATTCCTCCGAGGAAAGTGGTACAAGTTATTTTATAAACTTAAGTACTAAAGGAACATACTACTAAGATAGAAAGGGGAAATGTAAAGAGTCTAGATGAATATATGTTCTAAACAAAAACAAAAACGGCTGACGTGTGTGTGTGTGTGTGTGTGTGTGTGTGTGTGTGTGTGTGTGTTAGTAAATTAAACAGTAAAGGGCTTAAAGTGGACCCCTGATGAACACCAACTTGGACTTCGAACGGTTCGCTAAACATTACAGAATTAGTACGTCACTTTAGATTTTTTTTGTTATTTGGTCTTCTTAGGTTAGGTATACTCGGGGCCGGATCTAGGGTAGAGCGAGTGGAGCGGCCGCTCTAGGCGCCGGATGGCAAGGGGGGCGCCAAAATGGCTTGCGAAAAAAAAATTAAAATTCGCGAGTGTGACGCGGGCCCAAAATACGCTTGGAGTTAAATCGAGTAAAGAATGGTGTAAGGTATAGTAATTAGTTGAATATTTCCGCAGTAACTTCAGCAACTACCGCGCCCGTTTCTCCATGCCGGGCGGCACGGAGAGCATGTTCTACAGCTTCGACCTCGGGCCCGTGCACTTCGTGTCCATCTCCACCGAGTACTACTACTTCCTGCAGTGGGGCGCACGCATGCTGTTCGAGCAGTTCACCTGGCTCCAGCAAGACTTGGCCAAGGCTAATGAACCTAACAACAGGTACATATGTCTGTCTCACTCACTCCCGTGCACTTCGTGTCCATCTCCACCGAGTACTACTACTTCCTGCAGTGGGGCGCACGCATGCTGTTCGAGCAGTTCACCTGGCTCCAGCAAGACTTGGCCAAGGCTAATGAACCTAACAACAGGTACATATGTCTGTCTCACTCACTCCCGTGCACTTCGTGTCCATCTCCACCGAGTACTACTACTTCCTGCAGTGGGGCGCACGCATGCTGTTCGAGCAGTTCACCTGGCTCCAGCAAGACTTGGCCAAGGCTAATGAACCTAACAACAGGTACATATGTCTGTCTCACTCACTCCCGTGCACTTCGTGTCCATCTCCACCGAGTACTACTACTTCCTGCAGTGGGGCGCACGCATGCTGTTCGAGCAGTTCACCTGGCTCCAGCAAGACTTGGCCAAGGCTAATGAACCTAACAACAGGTACATATGTCTGTCTCACTCACTCCCGTGCACTTCGTGTCCATCTCCACCGAGTACTACTACTTCCTGCAGTGGGGCGCACGCATGCTGTTCGAGCAGTTCACCTGGCTCCAGCAAGACTTGGCCAAGGCTAATGAACCTAACAACAGGTACATATGTCTGTCTCACTCACTCCCGTGCACTTCGTGTCCATCTCCACCGAGTACTACTACTTCCTGCAGTGGGGCGCACGCATGCTGTTCGAGCAGTTCACCTGGCTCCAGCAAGACTTGGCCAAGGCTAATGAACCTAACAACAGGTACATATGTCTGTCTCACTCACTCCCGTGCACTTCGTGTCCATCTCCACCGAGTACTACTACTTCCTGCAGTGGGGCGCACGCATGCTGTTCGAGCAGTTCACCTGGCTCCAGCAAGACTTGGCCAAGGCTAATGAACCTAACAACAGGTACATATGTCTGTCTCACTCACTCCCGTGCACTTCGTGTCCATCTCCACCGAGTACTACTACTTCCTGCAGTGGGGCGCACGCATGCTGTTCGAGCAGTTCACCTGGCTCCAGCAAGACTTGGCCAAGGCTAATGAACCTAACAACAGGTACATATGTCTGTCTCACTCACTCCCGTGCACTTCGTGTCCATCTCCACCGAGTACTACTACTTCCTGCAGTGGGGCGCACGCATGCTGTTCGAGCAGTTCACCTGGCTCCAGCAAGACTTGGCCAAGGCTAATGAACCTAACAACAGGTACATATGTCTGTCTCACTCACTCCCGTGCACTTCGTGTCCATCTCCACCGAGTACTACTACTTCCTGCAGTGGGGCGCACGCATGCTGTTCGAGCAGTTCACCTGGCTCCAGCAAGACTTGGCCAAGGCTAATGAACCTAACAACAGGTACATATGTCTGTCTCACTCACTCCCGTGCACTTCGTGTCCATCTCCACCGAGTACTACTACTTCCTGCAGTGGGGCGCACGCATGCTGTTCGAGCAGTTCACCTGGCTCCAGCAAGACTTGGCCAAGGCTAATGAACCTAACAACAGGTACATATGTCTGTCTCACTCACTCCCGTGCACTTCGTGTCCATCTCCACCGAGTACTACTACTTCCTGCAGTGGGGCGCACGCATGCTGTTCGAGCAGTTCACCTGGCTCCAGCAAGACTTGGCCAAGGCTAATGAACCTAACAACAGGTACATATGTCTGTCTCACTCACTCCCGTGCACTTCGTGTCCATCTCCACCGAGTACTACTACTTCCTGCAGTGGGGCGCACGCATGCTGTTCGAGCAGTTCACCTGGCTCCAGCAAGACTTGGCCAAGGCTAATGAACCTAACAACAGGTACATATGTCTGTCTCACTCACTCCCGTGCACTTCGTGTCCATCTCCACCGAGTACTACTACTTCCTGCAGTGGGGCGCACGCATGCTGTTCGAGCAGTTCACCTGGCTCCAGCAAGACTTGGCCAAGGCTAATGAACCTAACAACAGGTACATATGTCTGTCTCACTCACTCCCGTGCACTTCGTGTCCATCTCCACCGAGTACTACTACTTCCTGCAGTGGGGCGCACGCATGCTGTTCGAGCAGTTCACCTGGCTCCAGCAAGACTTGGCCAAGGCTAATGAACCTAACAACAGGTACATATGTCTGTCTCACTCACTCCCGTGCACTTCGTGTCCATCTCCACCGAGTACTACTACTTCCTGCAGTGGGGCGCACGCATGCTGTTCGAGCAGTTCACCTGGCTCCAGCAAGACTTGGCCAAGGCTAATGAACCTAACAACAGGTACATATGTCTGTCTCACTCACTCCCGTGCACTTCGTGTCCATCTCCACCGAGTACTACTACTTCCTGCAGTGGGGCGCACGCATGCTGTTCGAGCAGTTCACCTGGCTCCAGCAAGACTTGGCCAAGGCTAATGAACCTAACAACAGGTACATATGTCTGTCTCACTCACTCCCGTGCACTTCGTGTCCATCTCCACCGAGTACTACTACTTCCTGCAGTGGGGCGCACGCATGCTGTTCGAGCAGTTCACCTGGCTCCAGCAAGACTTGGCCAAGGCTAATGAACCTAACAACAGGTACATATGTCTGTCTCACTCACTCCCGTGCACTTCGTGTCCATCTCCACCGAGTACTACTACTTCCTGCAGTGGGGCGCACGCATGCTGTTCGAGCAGTTCACCTGGCTCCAGCAAGACTTGGCCAAGGCTAATGAACCTAACAACAGGTACATATGTCTGTCTCACTCACTCCCGTGCACTTCGTGTCCATCTCCACCGAGTACTACTACTTCCTGCAGTGGGGCGCACGCATGCTGTTCGAGCAGTTCACCTGGCTCCAGCAAGACTTGGCCAAGGCTAATGAACCTAACAACAGGTACATATGTCTGTCTCACTCACTCCCGTGCACTTCGTGTCCATCTCCACCGAGTACTACTACTTCCTGCAGTGGGGCGCACGCATGCTGTTCGAGCAGTTCACCTGGCTCCAGCAAGACTTGGCCAAGGCTAATGAACCTAACAACAGGTACATATGTCTGTCTCACTCACTCCCGTGCACTTCGTGTCCATCTCCACCGAGTACTACTACTTCCTGCAGTGGGGCGCACGCATGCTGTTCGAGCAGTTCACCTGGCTCCAGCAAGACTTGGCCAAGGCTAATGAACCTAACAACAGGTACATATGTCTGTCTCACTCACTCCCGTGCACTTCGTGTCCATCTCCACCGAGTACTACTACTTCCTGCAGTGGGGCGCACGCATGCTGTTCGAGCAGTTCACCTGGCTCCAGCAAGACTTGGCCAAGGCTAATGAACCTAACAACAGGTACATATGTCTGTCTCACTCACTCCCGTGCACTTCGTGTCCATCTCCACCGAGTACTACTACTTCCTGCAGTGGGGCGCACGCATGCTGTTCGAGCAGTTCACCTGGCTCCAGCAAGACTTGGCCAAGGCTAATGAACCTAACAACAGGTACATATGTCTGTCTCACTCACTCCCGTGCACTTCGTGTCCATCTCCACCGAGTACTACTACTTCCTGCAGTGGGGCGCACGCATGCTGTTCGAGCAGTTCACCTGGCTCCAGCAAGACTTGGCCAAGGCTAATGAACCTAACAACAGGTACATATGTCTGTCTCACTCACTCCCGTGCACTTCGTGTCCATCTCCACCGAGTACTACTACTTCCTGCAGTGGGGCGCACGCATGCTGTTCGAGCAGTTCACCTGGCTCCAGCAAGACTTGGCCAAGGCTAATGAACCTAACAACAGGTACATATGTCTGTCTCACTCACTCCCGTGCACTTCGTGTCCATCTCCACCGAGTACTACTACTTCCTGCAGTGGGGCGCACGCATGCTGTTCGAGCAGTTCACCTGGCTCCAGCAAGACTTGGCCAAGGCTAATGAACCTAACAACAGGTACATATGTCTGTCTCACTCACTCCCGTGCACTTCGTGTCCATCTCCACCGAGTACTACTACTTCCTGCAGTGGGGCGCACGCATGCTGTTCGAGCAGTTCACCTGGCTCCAGCAAGACTTGGCCAAGGCTAATGAACCTAACAACAGGTACATATGTCTGTCTCACTCACTCCCGTGCACTTCGTGTCCATCTCCACCGAGTACTACTACTTCCTGCAGTGGGGCGCACGCATGCTGTTCGAGCAGTTCACCTGGCTCCAGCAAGACTTGGCCGAGGCTAATGAACCTAACAACAGGTACATATGTCTGTCTCACTCACTCCCGTGCACTTCGTGTCCATCTCCACCGAGTACTACTACTTCCTGCAGTGGGGCGCACGCATGCTGTTCGAGCAGTTCACCTGGCTCCAGCAAGACTTGGCCAAGGCTAATGAACCTAACAACAGGTACATATGTCTGTCTCACTCACTCCCGTGCACTTCGTGTCCATCTCCACCGAGTACTACTACTTCCTGCAGTGGGGCGCACGCATGCTGTTCGAGCAGTTCACCTGGCTCCAGCAAGACTTGGCCAAGGCTAATGAACCTAACAACAGGTACATATGTCTGTCTCACTCACTCCCGTGCACTTCGTGTCCATCTCCACCGAGTACTACTACTTCCTGCAGTGGGGCGCACGCATGCTGTTCGAGCAGTTCACCTGGCTCCAGCAAGACTTGGCCAAGGCTAATGAACCTAACAACAGGTACATATGTCTGTCTCACTCACTCCCGTGCACTTCGTGTCCATCTCCACCGAGTACTACTACTTCCTGCAGTGGGGCGCACGCATGCTGTTCGAGCAGTTCACCTGGCTCCAGCAAGACTTGGCCAAGGCTAATGAACCTAACAACAGGTACATATGTCTGTCTCACTCACTCCCGTGCACTTCGTGTCCATCTCCACCGAGTACTACTACTTCCTGCAGTGGGGCGCACGCATGCTGTTCGAGCAGTTCACCTGGCTCCAGCAAGACTTGGCCAAGGCTAATGAACCTAACAACAGGTACATATGTCTGTCTCACTCACTCCCGTGCACTTCGTGTCCATCTCCACCGAGTACTACTACTTCCTGCAGTGGGGCGCACGCATGCTGTTCGAGCAGTTCACCTGGCTCCAGCAAGACTTGGCCAAGGCTAATGAACCTAACAACAGGTACATATGTCTGTCTCACTCACTCCCGTGCACTTCGTGTCCATCTCCACCGAGTACTACTACTTCCTGCAGTGGGGCGCACGCATGCTGTTCGAGCAGTTCACCTGGCTCCAGCAAGACTTGGCCAAGGCTAATGAACCTAACAACAGGTACATATGTCTGTCTCACTCACTCCCGTGCACTTCGTGTCCATCTCCACCGAGTACTACTACTTCCTGCAGTGGGGCGCACGCATGCTGTTCGAGCAGTTCACCTGGCTCCAGCAAGACTTGGCCAAGGCTAATGAACCTAACAACAGGTACATATGTCTGTCTCACTCACTCCCGTGCACTTCGTGTCCATCTCCACCGAGTACTACTACTTCCTGCAGTGGGGCGCACGCATGCTGTTCGAGCAGTTCACCTGGCTCCAGCAAGACTTGGCCAAGGCTAATGAACCTAACAACAGGTACATATGTCTGTCTCACTCACTCCCGTGCACTTCGTGTCCATCTCCACCGAGTACTACTACTTCCTGCAGTGGGGCGCACGCATGCTGTTCGAGCAGTTCACCTGGCTCCAGCAAGACTTGGCCAAGGCTAATGAACCTAACAACAGGTACATATGTCTGTCTCACTCACTCCCGTGCACTTCGTGTCCATCTCCACCGAGTACTACTACTTCCTGCAGTGGGGCGCACGCATGCTGTTCGAGCAGTTCACCTGGCTCCAGCAAGACTTGGCCAAGGCTAATGAACCTAACAACAGGTATGGACTGATTCAACATTACCACCCTTAAAAGCAAGTGTAGGTACTCATATAGAGTTACCTCATGCATGCGCCCGCGAGGTATCGAAAAGACGTGCGGCGCGGCGTCAACATTAAACAAGTGTAAACGTATGTGAGCGGCCTAATAAGCACGCTGCTCAAATCTCTTGGACAGTCAGCAGCAATAGTTGCTAAGCGGGCGAGGTGTTCAAAATGATCTTGACGCGACTGTATTGTAAAGAGAGTAAGAGCGCGTCAAGGTAATTTGGAACATCTCGCCCGCTTTCCCGCTTAGCAACTATTGCTGTTAGACCAGCCACTCCCGTATCCCGTAGTAGTATGGTAATTATTTTATTAGACCGCAGTTGTGACTTCTGATCCTTGTATTAGTGTTGCCCGGCTGGAAAGGGGTGCCGTTACCCCTACCAGCTTTTGAATTTCCCGAGTAAAACTCTCATTTGTCATACATTCGCCGTCGAAAACACCTTTTTCACAAACCGGCCGGACTAGATAGGCTGTCTGTTGCAGAGCCGAGCGTCCGTGGATCGTGCTGATGGGCCACCGGCCGATGTACTGCAGCAACTCCGACGACATCGACTGCAGCTTCGAGTACACCCGCCGAGGGATCCCCTTCATCGGCCTGAGTGAGTCCAACATGAACATTACCGTATAGACATAAGGTGCACTGTCCTGTACTCTGATGACTGCAGCTACGAGTACACCCGCCGAGGGATCCCCTTCATCGGCCTGAGTGAGTCCAACATGAACCTTACCGTATAGACATAAGGTGCACTGTCCTGTACTCCGATGACTGCAGCTTCGAGTACACCCGCCGAGGGATCCCCTTCACCGGCCTGGGTGAGCCAACTGACATATTATAAACCTTATAGCCAATGGACATACAGTGCGGCAAGGTCAAGGGCGTCCCCGCCCCGCAGTATACGCAGAGTATACGCAGATACGACGGTATATGGTGATTGCCTACTCTCTCGTACCAAGAAAGTCGTACAACGGCTACAAAATGCCTGCATACGCTTCTGTTTCCCAATACCTCCAAGATCCCATATTACTCCGCATCTAAACATTAATAAACTTTTAAATTTGAATGGTCGACGTACCCTACATTTTACCACGCTTTTATTCGGTATCTTCCATAGTAAAAAACCCACATATTTGCATGATAAGTTGGCCTTCTATCAGCGGCGTATCAGGCGTAATCCCCGACTGATTAGCCCAAGGCACAATACCGCAGCATTTCGTGGCAGTTTTCGTGATGCTGCCACGAAGTGCTGGAATAACCTTCCGCCACCTATTTGGGAGAGCATGACTGTTAGTGGGTTCAAGTCCAAACTGAAAAAACACCTATTGGCTCAAGATTTAGATTTAGATTTCTTTATTTCAAGATGAAAAATTACACTATAAATTTGCTACATTCGTCAAAATTATGTTTATCTTCTCATCATGGTCGTCAAAAATTACATTATAAATTTAAAATAAAAATAATAAGATTAAGATTAATTGTGTCCCCAATAAGGATCGTCATGTACAAAGAAAAACATGTCAAACAATTGAATATAAACCAAGTTAACATTAAAGTCGGTGTCAACGTAAATAATTTGTAACTGTCATTAAAATGTCAAATAAAGATAAAAATATCACAAATGAACAAAATAACAAAATGTCATGTTTAAAATACAAATCAACAATTGAATAATAAATAAAATTACATATGTCGTTACAAATTCAATTCCATGTACCTACTCATTTACAGAATACAGAGGGTTAACAAAAGGTTTCTCAATTTGCGCTTAAATGTATTGCAACAGGGTATTGCTGCCCAAGGGAATCATTCTTTAAATGGTAATCGGTATTAGCTATGGTTCCTTAACCCCAAAGTCGATTTCTACTTAACCGCCTTATAATAAAAATTATATGTATAATATTTTTTGTAATATATAAGTATTGGTATTTCCTATTTAAAACTTATTACTTTATCTAATTATCTGACTCACAAACTATACTATTACTACTGACTGACGTACAAGTCGCGCAGTATGCTGTCCTGCGCCGCACACCTCGCTGGTTCCGCAGAAAACCAGCGCCGTTGGCAACGCTAAGTCGTGCCAAGGGTTCCAACTGTATTGCTGAGTGGAGACCACTTCAGCCTCACATCTTTTTATCTGTGTTTTGTTTTGTATACTTCTTGTTTTACATTTTTCAGTTGTTCACATCACTCGTTTCAGTTGATATATTTTGTAAAGTAATGATGTGTGTTGCCTGAATAAATATGTTTCTATTCTATTCTATTCTTCTATTTTAAAGTAAATGAAATTGTAAGCAAGACTATAGATAAAGGAACATGTTCAGGCCTGGAACCGCTGCTGAAGCAGTACGGCGTGGACGTGGCGGTCTGGGCGCACGAACACTCGTACGAGCGCTCGTGGCCGCTCTACGACGGCAAGGTCTACAACGGGTCACTCGAGCACCCCTACACCAATCCTGGGTGAGTTTGAAGCAGGGGTCTTCAAGTCACGGCCCGCGAACTTGAACTTTTAGCCCGTGGAAAGAAAGCGGGAGGGTCAAAGACCATACAAAACGGGAGAGCTGAAAAGGCTTGAATTTTAGAGACACTAAAAACGTTTACCGAGGCATATGTAAATGTGTTGGTCATAATATATAATCATTCGTCGAACGGGTTCCGAAAAACCATCTACATTTTGAATTCTCCGAAATATGAAACAGCAGATTTCTTTTTTGCTTTTTCGGGGACTGCCCTATAGTAAAAGTTTTTCAGTATACCCATGCCCTAGGTATTCACGTGTCAGACTTGTCAGAGGATGGTCAAACATAACAATGTCGCCTTTATATACAGCAGAATTCCTTGAAGAATTAACCCATAACAAATACATGTAAAAACGTACCTAAATGTTTTAAATTAGGTAGGTATATATATTGCAAATAAGTACCTATTGTAACAGTGTGGACGATGGTATACGGTCGCCAATCTTGATAATTGGTAAAAATCCACCAGTGGAGTTAGATTGGAGTCTATTGTCTATCTGGGAATGATTAACTTTTTTTGATCAGTCAACAATTAAAATCATTAATCATTATGTAGTTTTTACGTATTTCAAAAAATATACCTACTTACAAAAATTTTTCTTCAAACTTCCCACCTTTGCAAGTCAACAATAAGTTTCATAATGTTGAAAACTTTGCGACGCCAAAACAATTATTGTTATTACAATCTATTTTCGGTATTACCGCGGTGTATTTGGATGCGTAATGATAAACATATTTAGAGGCAAGTCACTTTTTGGAAATATTTTTGATTCATTTGCGCCTTTTCTTCTTGCTGTAGTGATTATTGTTGTTATGAATGTTATAATTTCGTTAACTTATTGACTTAATGTCACTATCACTGTTAATGCTTGCTGTATATTATGTTTGTCTAATGTCACGCTCCATCACTTCACAAGCCAGCAGAAGTAGCTAAACGGGCAAGATGTTCTAAATGATGTTATAAACACGCATATCGTTTAGGAAATAAAAGCGAGTGCAAATTATTTTCAACACCCCGTCCGTTTAGCATTGTAAGTATTCTGTTTATTTGTTGTTGTGTAACGCTTAGTTGCGCTCGCGTTCATGTACAAACAGGAACACTCCTAACTGTACATCGGTGGACCTTATTACAAAAGGCACAAGGTCCACCGGTGTACAGTTAGGAGTGGGCGACGGTAGCAGGTAACGTCACGCACGTTGGTTGCAGCGCTCCCGTGCACGTCGTGACGGGGTCGGCCGGCTGCCAGGAGAACCACAGCGAATTTAACGGTGAATATTTTACTTATTCTTGTAATATCATGTAGTATTAGTATTGGACTAGCAAAGCAAATGAATTACTTTAAAATGTATTTCGCTGTCAATGATCCAATTAATACAGTTTAAGAAAAACTAAATTGGCTTCCTCTCTCTAAACCTTGTAAATATATTGATCGTATTTATGTCGCAGCGACGCGACCGGAGTGGTCCGCGTTCCGCACGGAGGCCTACGGCTACACGCGGCTGCGGGCCGAGCGCGCACAGCTCTACTTCGAGCAGGTACCTATCTACTTACTTACCTTTATACTAGAAAACCAGCTCTCGAAAAGCTTCTGCCTGAGTTAAGCCTTCCTTAACCTTCCTTAGCAGTGGGAACATTTGAAGAAAGTTCAGCATCATCCAACACACAATTTTGCGTGTATAACTGGCCTTAAAATTTATAGTTTATGATGGTTCATTATTTTGTAAGTGGGTAGATTTGCACAGTGTAGTTTTTCCTCAGTCACCCGTTGACCACGAACGCTATAAAGGGTTGGAAACGTCGGGATGTAGAATAAATTCAATATACGCGATATAATCCGTTTTAATAGTTTTATTTCCGAGTCTAGTATTAGTACTAAAGTCTATTTTTTTATTCGGTAAACTGAAATGACAGTTAATAGTATGAACATGAAATGTCATTTCATACTATTAACTGTCATTTCAGTCTACCGAATAAAAAAATAGATTTTAGTATTGCCTCGAGCCAGACGCACGGGCGAATGATAACAAAATGACATCATTTTGATGTCGGAATGTATATTCGAATTGGCTTCTCCGTTTTTATCAACAATAGAATACCTACAATATTTATGAATTTTGGTGATAAATTAGTCGTTCAATCGTCAGGTGGACGTGGAGCAGGGCGGCAAGGTTGTGGACCGCTTCCGACTCGTCAAGGACCGCCACGGGGCCTACCACTACCACTAAACAAACCGTGGGCCCCGATATACTAGCAACAAACCATGCAATACCTACCACTAAACCAAGCTACAGTACCTCCTGGGCCTAAACAACCCGGAGGCCCTCTAAGACTACACCATATAGGCTCTACCGCTACCGTACCGCTCTAAACTGTGCCTCTGGCCATATACCGCTACCTTACACTGGGCCTCATACTGCTGCGACTGGACCAACCAAAAACTTGTCTACATTTAAACCATCGAACTCATACAAATTATTAGATATCTGTAACATCGCCCACACTGTTGAATGACAGTTCGTATAACCCTTATTACAAAAGGCCTAAGGTTCACCGATGGGCAGTGTTGCTGTTTGTAGGTACTATACAATAAGGTTCTCAAAAGTATCTCAAGATTGACTTGACCAGATACCTCCGCCATGTTACCATGGAAAAGACCTAAATATGCACTCCAACGCCTTGAAAAATAATTGTGTTTAATTCAAGCGCCTTGCTTCGTTTCGACATTTTGTTGATTTCCATCACAGAAGGGTCCCAATATGCTTCAAGTACAATAAGGATGTTTCCATCTGAAATTGCAATGGAAATTCTGATAAAAAGGTCCTTAATACAGGTAAAGCATATGGATCCTTCTGTTCTGGAAAGCCACATATAATCTCATGGCCATTGTATGGCCATATTGTACCTACATCGAAAGCATCAAAGGTCATCTCTTTCACTTCACCGGGAGACTCCGTATCAATAGATATTAAATAGTTAGGAAGAGCTCAAATACCTACGTTTTGAAATTATACTTATAAATGATTTATTCTTATGATCAGTGCATGTTTTTAAGTTTTTTTTCTTCTTTGAAACAGCTTTAATAAATAACGTAACGGCATCTCGACATTGTATAGGTACCTATGCGTATACCTACATATTAGATATAAGTTTAGCGTTATTCGCTGTACTAAATGTAGTGCCAATCATGTAATTGTAGGTATTTGCTAATAAATTATACAAATTAATAACATCGCTTTCATTTTACTCTCCTTGATACGTAAAACTACAAAAGAAGTACTTACACTTATTTCGTTGTATTTATTTAATACAGCCAACATGGCTCATAAAGGCTTTGAAAATTATGACGATTTGAATTTGTCTACGGTGATATTGAAACCACAGTATATATGTATGTATAATGCGTCATGGTTCGTTACAATCATTCATTACTGAACCTGTAGTCTGTTTTCAAAATATATATGACTACGTTACATACTACCATACATTTTCTATGCAAAATAATCTACCTAATTTCCTATGAACCTTACTTCAAAGTTAAAAAACAGACTAAAGTCTGTTTTTTTAATCGGTAGACTAAAATGATATTTCATAGTATGAACCTATATACTTACTTTACTCTTTGGTATGAACATCATGTGTCATTTCATACTATGAAATGTCATATTAGTCTACCGAATAAAAAAATAGACTACCAAAATGTGGTTTTCCGTAGCTAATTGAAACTTTAACTTACCTAATACTTTAAGTAGTCTGTGGTAGCAACAATTTGCAACTTTAAATAGGTACCTACTTAATTTTAATAACGTCAAGGAATCGTTAAAGGTTTAAGTGGCTGTCAGGCCGTAGGTATAGTGATCTGTGAATGAATGACGTGTTGCAGGGCGCCCGTGCACCTGGTGTCGGGCTCCGCGGGCTGCCAGGAGGGCCGCGACCGCTTCCATCGTGAGTATGGCTAATATACAATATACACCCGACCGCCAACGGCCGACCCTGATACGGACAAAATGGCCATGTTTGTATGAAACATTTTGGTGTGAGGCTCGGCTCAGTTACTACAGCAAAATGTTGATGAGTGGCATGAGATAGCTACGTTGATACCGAGCGCGGGCACTGATGGGAATAGCTGCCTGTTTTCATACACATCATTCCCATTTGTCCCCGACTCGTATATGGCGGGGGCATATGAGAATAAACCGTTCTAAAACCAGAGTGTATTGTAGTGGCGGCAATGTGCCCATCACCAGTGATGTCTCCGCCGGAAATAAGTACCTAGCCTAAAATAACCAAATTGCAGATAACCCGTACTCGTGGTCGGCGTTCCAGTCGCAGGACTACGGCTACACGCGCTTCGCGGCGCACAACCGGACGCACCTCTACATGGAGCAGGTGAGCTTTGAAGCCAAAGCGGAGGCCTAATAGGGTGGCGAACAGAAGTATACCTACCGTTATTTCTGCCTCTCTGTCGTTCGAATATGCAAGAGCGATAGAGAAGTAGATAACGATATTTCCATCTTCTTAAAGCCGGCTTCCCACGGCCCGTGTTTATTACAGGCCAGGCCGGACCGCGCCACGCCTGTGGATGCCTGTGCGGTTGATTAAGCCGGCTTCCCACGGCCCGTTTTTTCACAGATCTGACCGCGCCTCTACAGGCCGACAGATCGTGGGAACGGTCGCATCCGACGAGGCCTGTGCGCTGTCCCAGGTGAAATGAACCGACGCAGACGCGCCCCTACAGGCACCGTCGCGCCGCGCCGCGACGCGCCTTTGAAGTTACCGACTCCCGACGGATCGGACGGGTGACGACAGGCCTCGTCGGATGCGACCGTTCCCACGATCTTAGGCCTGTAGAGGCGCGGTCAGAACTGTGAAAAAACGGGCCGTGGGAAGCCGGCTTTACGGTTTTTTCGGCGTAAGACAAAAAGACGGGCAAATATTTCCCGCCCGGAACCTCGTTGTGTTTTAGATACCCTTTGGCCGCCAAAGACGTCTATAGAGGCGCACGGTTGCAATTTAAATAATTACCTTCAGAAAAGAATCATCGAAATGCCAATATGGTTTCATGGAGTGTTATGAAAATATATCTGTGGCGTTCCAAGGGTTAAATGAATTATGTTATTGCATTGGTACATAATTACAGAATCTTCTGTTCCAGGTGTCCGCGGATCTCAAAGGCCAGGTGATCGACTCCTTCTGGCTCGTCAAGACCAAGCTCTCCTTCAACATGCCTTCAATTCTATGAACATACTTACATAATAACTGTCATGAAGTTTGAACATTCTTGGCTAGTCAGTAAGGGATCATTTGTAAAAACTTTTCTTACCACGTTTAGGTACTTAAAGAAATAGTACATTATTGTCGAGGTTCGGAAGTAGCTACTTGCAGGCTGAGGATTCGTTTTAAACGGACGACCTTGGGAGTCCGTTTAATTGAATCCGAAGCCAGCAAGTAGCCTTCCAGCCGAGTCATATATAGTGCTTTTCTCAAAAATGGTGCAAGAAATAGAAATATTTTACAGAACTTACAGAAGCAACGTTCTAATTTTCCATTAATTTTCACAGAAAAAAATACAACCATTAAAAAAATTAGCTTGCCGCCTTTAAAAAAAAAAGAAATGTATTTTTCTGCTGAAAATACGACAACCTATTTGAGACACCTAAATAGTCGCGGTACCAACATTAAGCCTGTAACAGACTATGGCACCGCACCGCGACCTTGGAGCTCGCACGCAGTGAGAGGGAGAAAGAGATATCTGTTTCTCGCTCTCACTTATGGGTGCGACGCTCCAAGGTCGCGGTGCGGTGCGATAGTCTGTTATAGGCTTTATAATAATAAGTGCTGATCATCTGTTTGGCTGTTTAAGGGACCTATGCCTTCATTTGATATGGCCCTTGGAGGATATAAATGGCCATTTGAAGTTTTAAAAAGTTTGGAACTCGTTAAATAATGGAATTTGTATGCGACATTGCAGTCCCGAAATCGAGACTGCAATGTTTTTAATTTTTTAATTTTTTGAATGACCATAAACTACGCACTTCGCGACCTATTTTTTAACCGGCAACGTCGACTTTGCCGTCCATTTTTGAGAAAAATACCTTTTCAATTTATTTTTTGCATTTTTAACCCAAGCTGCGATGCAACTATAATACTTGGGAGTTTTTTGTTACTAGGGCTACCTAGTAAAACTCTCAAATAAATAAAAAATCTCAATTATTTCACTTATTCTCAAGTATTAATACATTAATACCCCCAATACAAGTATTAAGTATATTCATTGTGTCACGTCACCCTAGTGACTGCTATAGTTATTGGTAACAAACACTTATATTGGCTTGTTTCTTTCTGCATTGTAAAATTTTGCTGTATATTCTTAATGACTGATTTTATTTTAGTTTAGCTGTATAATTGTATTTATTTCAGTTTATTTATTTATTTCGAATTGTATATTTTAATTTGCATGCCACTAAAATGGTGAATAGTGCTGTGCCATGTTATTTTAAGTCCATCACTATACAGTACCACCATGATTCTCGCAAATGAAAAACTTTGAACTTTGCCTTACTAATATGGAGTGGCCAATATCTATATGAAGAGCTTAAATCTCGTGCATTTTTTCTTAGGAAGTATTATTTTCAGTACAAACAAGTAAATAAATAATTATGTTTTTATAGAAAAGGCTTTATTATTCTCGTACATTCTCCATCAATTGACTATCCTAGAAGCCACATTTTAAAGAAGGTGTAATTTAGCTTAATCTACCTATATAAAATTTTAGAAATAATTTCAATCATCACAGCAGACTAAGTTAATAGACATTTGCCTCATTGACAAGAGTACAATTGTAATAAAACATATCAGTAATTCAGTACTTCAGTAGTACTCACCACTGTTCAAGTCAGCATTTATTCAAATACGTAGGTATAGGTACCTACATAATCAGTAATAACTCATTCTTAACCTCAGAGTGAGTTAATTTAGTAGTAAAACTACAGGTAGGGTAGGTACTCAAGTAAACAATTCTATCCAAATTATCCAAGTGGTTAATAGAATATTATAAAACGAGAGGCTTTATTCCAATTCCATTGAGACAAAATGAAAACATACATACAACATGTACTTTCAACAAAAAGTACAGTAAGTATAAAAATTATATAACATTTTTCCAAGTCAATTAACACTTTAATCACCCAATCAAACCGCTCCAAGCTGTTAAACGAATTATGAGCGAGCTATCGTTTCCCCCTTTTCTTATTAATTTGCATGTACAAGGCGTGTACGTTGTTCCTCACGGCCTTCTTCAAACTCTTGAAGGTCTGGTTCCGCTGCGGCTTGCTCACCTTGTTGCGTCCCTTGTCGGCTCGGGCTCCGGCCGCCGCCACGCCGGGCGCGCCCGCCGCCCGCGTCAGCAGCAGCGCCCGCAGGAACTCCTCGCCGGACTTACTCTCGTACAGAGTCGCCGCCAACTTGACGTACGAACATACTCTCCGGCTCAACTTGAAGAACACCCCGACGGTACAGTTCCGACTGTGATCGAACGGATCCTGCACACACATCGGCGTGTCCGACTTGAGAGGCTGACACATCCCGTTTCTGTACAGATCTTTGTACAGGTCGAACTCCTCCGGCACATCGCTTAACTTCTTAAAACACTCCCGGACTATAGGGTACCCGAGGAACGGAGACACTATACTGTTCTCGAAGTCGTAGCCGCTATAGTAGGAGAAGAAACCGCCTAAAATCTGCAGCAGCGACCACTCGTTGTTGCTCCTGTGCTCGCGTTCTTCAAACGCAGTATTCCAATTGTCAACATAATCACAGGGGACGAGCTTCTGTAGATCGCACACGGGGGGTAATATTTCTATGTGTTGGAGATAGAAGATTACTAATAACGTCAAAGCGTAATTTGGCATTAAATTCGTGCCGGTTAAATTGTGAGCTTTGGACCAGTATTTAACTAGTATAGCGAGATCGAGCGCTCTTCTGTCCGAGTGGAGTAGATAGCATATCAGCTTGCTGTTTCTGACGCCCGACGGGCTTTTGAAGCTTAGATCGCAGTTGGTCCGAGTGGGGGTATGTAGGAACTTGACGATGGGGACTTTAGCTTGGGCGATGGCTAAGAGTTGTGCGAAGATGTTGGCTCGGCGGCGGAGGATGTTGCGGGCGGTGATGACGAGGTTGTCGCCGGCCATGCGGTACCACACGGGGATGTGCACGTAGCAGTCCACGTCGCTCGTCTTGATGCCCATGCCCGTCACCACGGACCCAAATGGAATCACTTCACAGCCTGAAGCATATAATATTAAAATAATGTTAAATTATAATCAGATGGCGGTCGCTTTCGGAAAAAATCTAGTGCCTACGTCAATTCTTGGGGTTAGTTGTCAAGCGGACCTCGGGCTGAGGCAGACTAAGCCGTGACAATATGCCGGGATAACGCGAGGAAGAAGACAATTTATGGCTCAGGAGTAAAGAAATAAGACAGTTGTAGCGTGAGTGGCGTACTTTTTAACCCCTCACGCAAAAAGAGGGGTGTTATATGTTTGACGCCAATGTCTGTCTGTGGCATTGTAGCTCTCCAACGGTTGGGCCGATTACGATGCGGTTTTTAGGGTTCCGTAGCCAAATGGCAAAAAACGGAACCCTTATAGATTCATCATGTCTGTCTGTCTGTCTGTCCGTCTGTCCGTCTGTCTGTCCGTCCGTATGTCACAGCCACTTTTCTCCGAAACTATAAGAACTATACTGTTGAAACTTGGTAAGTAGATGTATTCTGTGAACCGCATTAAGATTTTCACACAAAAATAGAAAAATAACAATAAATTTTTGGGGTTCCCCATACTACGAACTGAAACTCAAAAAATTTTTTTTCATCAAACCCATACGTGTGGGGTATCTATGGAGAGGTCTTCAAAAATGATATTGAGGTTTCTAATATCATTTTTTTCTAAACTGAATAGTTTGCGCGAGAGACACTTCCAAAGTGGTAAAATGTGTGTCCCCCCCCCCTGTAACTTCTAAAATAAGAGAATGATAAAACTAAAAAAAGATGTACATTACCATGTAAACTTCCACCGAAAATTGGTTTGAACGAGATCTAGTAAGTAGTTGTTTTTTAATACGTCATAAATCGCCTAAATACGGAAACCTTCATGGGCGAGTCCGACTCGCACTTGGCCGCTTTTTTTTACGTGTAGGCGAGTTTTCTTGAGGTGGTTCTTAGCTATGTTTCATAGATCCAGCAGTTTGAAGAGTATCAGCAGAATCAGCTCTTTTACTAAATGATATAAGGCATTTTTGGCATAAAATAGATTTTGTAGGCATATAGTGTAGGGGTTGTTTAAATTTTTTAATTTAATAGATAGTACCCAGGATCGGTAAGCTATTAAGAAAGGGCTAATCCAAAATTGTAGATTAGATAATTATATATTACATTTTTACGTTTTAATCAAGCGCCAATTCAAATAAGATATTCACAGTCACACAGTGAAAAAGTGATAAAGACAAACAACAAATATAACCAAAGCAAAGATGATATGAACTGTGATATGAATGGTGATTATATCGGGAGCTCGAAAACAATATACAAAAGGTAATCACAGTTCATATCCCGGTCAATATAAGTCTAGTGAATCATTCAAAACTGTTAAAGACCAAGGAAAGTTACGAATAGGTACATAATGGGTGACGAAAGCAGAATGAGTCGAATTTCTGGTCTGTGCGAATTTCAAAACTTGACGAAAAACGAATGGGACGACCCAATACAATACCAAGCAACACACACACAAAAACTGAAGCAGGGGTAGCAACCTTTTTCTAGTCTCCTTTGATTATAAATTTTATTTAATTCTTCAAATGGTAAACATTCAAATGTATCAAATTGAGTGCATATCTTGCAGAGTAATGTACTTTCATATTAATTTTCACTGTCATAGTAGGTGTTCATACCTGGCCACTGTGTCCTCAGTGTATTCTCCACGTCTCGGAACAGGCAGCGGAAGCTCTCCACCTCCTCCCGGGACAGGCGCACGTACCGGAACAGGCAGGCCACCTGCTCATCGAAATCACCCTCTAGCCGCATCCATGTTGGGTCTAGGATGTCGCCACCTGCAATCATTGCTTTTATGACTTATCTAAGGCGTTCGACTGTGTTAGTCACGAAACACTCGTTAGGAAACTATATTTCTATGGAGTTAGAGGAAAAGCGCTGAATTTGTTAAAATCCTATTTGGATGGGAGAATCCAAAGAGTTGACGTGAATGGAAAACGGTCCCCTGGGTCACTGGTTTCGATGGGCGTACCCCAGGGCTCCATATTGGGTCCCTTCCTGTTTCTCATTTATATAAATGATTTACCGTATTTAGTGAAGGATCACCATGATATAGTACTGTTTGCTGACGATACTTCTCTCATCTTTAAGGTCAAACGACACGAAGATGCCAACGTCCATGTAAACAGTGCTATATCAAATGTAGTACAATGGTTCAGCGTCAACAACCTATTGTTGAATGGGACGAAAACTAAATGTATAAGGTTCGTAACTACCAATGTCAAAACTACACAAACAACTGTCACCATCAAAGATGAGGAACTAGAACCAACCAGCAATACAGTATTCCTAGGTTTAACATTAGATGCCAAGCTGCAATGGGGTTCCCACATAATATTCTTGCAAACAAGCTCAGTTCTGCAGCGTTTGCAGTATGTAAAATACGCCACCTAACAGATGAAAAGACAGCTAGATTGGTATACTTTGCCTACTTTCATAGCATCATGTCATACGGCATCTTGCTTTGGGGTAGTGCTGCCAATGTCAATGCCATTTTTGTTCTGCAAAAGCGCGCCATACGTTCGATCTATAAAATGAGGGCTAGGGATTCGCTTAGAAATAAGTTCAAGGAGATTAATATATTGACCGTATACTCCCAATACATTTATGAAAATATTGTATATGTCCATAAACATATAGATAACTTCAAAAGAAATTGTGATATACATAACATTAATACCAGAAACAAGGACAAACTAGCAGTGCCTGCAACACGTCTGCAAAAGATCAAAAACTCTTTTAAGGGTAACTGTGTGCGGTTCTACAATAAACTGCCAAGTAGTGTAACTGAACTTCCATTTAATAAATTCAAGAAACATATTAAGAGTAGATTAATTTGTAAAGCCTATTATAATATCAAGGATTATGTAAATGACAAAAATGCCTGGGACTGAGCTGACTTACGCACTTCTATTATTTATATTGTTTCTGTTGACTTTTATTCCTTTTTTGTGTTTGACATGGTCTTTTTATTTATTGTTAATTGTTACCAATTGTATTGTTTTTTTAATATTATTATTTTCTGTTTTAATTAATTTTTGTAATATTTACGTATACTTTGTATGACTTGTCAAAAGTGCTTATTAATTCATTATTAAGCCTACTTGAATAAATTATTTTTGAATTGAATTGAATTTAATATTAAACTTTTAGTTCAGGGGTGTTTAATGATTTTTGACGGTTATTTTATGTGATATGCATTACGGGCATCATCACAGAGCAAACGAGCAATCTGCTTCTTAATACAAAAGTTGATGTTATGGTATACGCTATAGATAGAGAAATAACGTGTTTACCTTGAGTTTGAGTGTCCATGATTCCCTTAAATCGTGAATATCAGCATAACATTATAAAGTTGTGATTTGGTAGTACTATTATTCGTACTAGCAGCTAAACAATGTAACAAATTATGTAAATTATTGTAGTAAATGATATCTTTAGCTCAACATTGGTTAACGTTTCGGCACGTTTCGGTTGGAAATAGAATGTCAAACTTGTCAAAGTCAAATCAAATCAAATTGTCAAAAATGTAGCAAACATGGTCCGAATTGTACACTTTGAACCTGCCTTAGGCCTCTACAGACTATGCGCGTGAATCGCGGCGCGAAGCTGCGTACGCGAGTGTGGAGTCGGTATTCGCAGACAGCGAATTCGCGCACGAGTATGCAGGGGGTTTTAAGTCGCTTGCAAATCACTACGTGTCGCTTGGACGAGGGCACCCTGTAAAGCGGCTACCCTTAAGTGAGAGCGAGATATCTGTTTCTCGCTCTCACTTATGGGTGCCACGCACCAAGGTCGCGGTGCGGTGCGATAATGTGTTAAGGCCGTTTAGACTCGCGGCTCGGCTCGCGGCGCGTCCCGTGTCTCGCCTCGAGCGATTCGATTCACACCCCTACCTTGTAGTCCGCCTCGTTGGGTAGGATTGTGTATGGGGGTTGCGGACTACGAGCCGTCCTACCGTTTAGCCGTTTGTAGGACGGCTCGTAGTCCGCAACCCCCATACACAATCCTACCCAACGAGGCGAACTACGAGGCGGACTACAAGGTAGGAGTGTGAATGGGGGGCTTAAGCCCGTCGAGCTAATAGTCTAAGATCCCGCATATATGGTCGACCTTCACCGATACGTCTGACGGATAAAACTTATATTTTATGAAAGAAAATATGTTCCAGAACATAAATAAATAGGGTTGCCTAAAGAAATATGGTCAAAGCTATTTTAAATTAATTTTTGAAAAAAAAATTTTTTTTCTTCAAATTGCACCGACTTGTCTGACGAACGAAATGAGTTCGAATGGAAAGTATACAACTTGTACAACATTAATCAACTAGGTTTCCTATCTTTTTCCGGTCACTATTATGTGGTTGCCGGGTGAGTTTATATCGATAATTGCACTTATCTGTCTGACGATTGAATTATATATCAAAATGACGGTAATTTTATTGTGAATACAGTGGTATAGGGTTGCCTGCGAAAATCCGGTCACAAATAAGGGTTGCCAGGCTTTTTAATAAAATAAGAAGAAAAGACTTTTAGCGATAACTCAAAAACGGCTTAACTGATCACAATTGTTTTAACTGTTATTGAATGTGTTTACTAAGCACTATTTTTGTGATTTTTTTCATATTTTTTGGACTGATGGTTCAGAAGTTAGGACTTTTAGGAGGGAAAATATTTTTTTTTTTACTTTCGAAGCGTTTATTTCCGAAATAATTCACATTAGCACAAAATGTTTATTGAAGACTTCTATTCATTTTAAAAGACCTATCCAACGACATCCCACATCATATGGTTGAAACTACAAAAAAATCGTTACACACATTTTCTTTCTTTCAAAGCGATTTTTTCCGAATATGTTCACTTTATTCAAAAATCTTTTTTAAATACCTCTATTCATTTTTAAAGATTAGTTAGGACACCTCACACCATAGGGTTGAAACGAAAATATTCACTTTATCAACAATTGATTTTTGAAAACCCCTATTCATTTTAATAGACATATCCAACAATGTCCAGCACTATAGGTTTGAAAAGAAAAAAATCCTCACATACATTTTGTTTCATTCGAAGCGATTATTTCCGATAATATTCACTTTATCAAAAATTGATTTTTAGAGACCCCTATTAATTTTAAAAGACCTATCAAACGACATTAGTGTTGAGTCGCTCACTCGTGAGGCACCTCATTTGTACCATTCATTTTGTTAATTTGTCGCAGTACTTCGTACCGAAAAAATGTCTTACTTCACTCCTCTATTCATTTTACTTGATTCTAAAATTATCTTTCTCCTAAAAGTTCTATTCTTAACCTCCAGAATTGCACTCCAATTAAATGTTACTATTTATTTATTTATAAAGGAAGTGATGAATACATAAATATGTATATACATTAAATATTTTTGTCGCCGTTGGAATTAATGGAATAGTCGACGCTGAAAATATGCTAGTACCTCACCTCATTTGAAGTAAGACATTGTAACACCTCATTTTAGAAAATGAGGTATTCATACAAACTCATTTTAAATTGATGTCCTACCCATCACTAAACGACATCCCACAACTTGGGTATGAAATGAAAAAATAAAGAAAAAAATGTGTGTGACTATTTTTCTTCGCTTCAACCCTATGGTGTGACATGTCGTTGGATAGGTTTTTTCAAATAAATACGGGTTTGCAAAAAAGATTTTTGAATAAAGTGAATATTTTCGGGAAAAATCGCTTTGAAAAAAAAAAGAAAATGTGTGTGACGATTTTTTTGTAGTTTCAACCCTATGGTGTGGAACGTCGTTGGATAGGTCGTTTAAAATGAATAGGAATCTTCAATAAACATTTTGTGATAAAGTGAATTATTTCGGAAAAAAATGCTTCGAAAGTAAAAAAGTGTATTTACCCTCCTAACTTTTGAACCATCAGTCCAAAAAATATGATATAAATCCCAAAAATAATGCTTAGTAAACACATTCAATAAAGTTAAAACAATTGTGATCAGTTAAGCCGTTTTTGAGTTATCGCTAAGTCTTTTCTTCTTATTTTATTAAAAAGCCTGACAACCCTTATTTGTGACTGGATTTTCGCAGGCAACCCTATACCACTGTATTCGCAATAAAATTACCGTCATTTTGATATATAATTCAAGCATCAGACAGATGAGTGCAATTATCGTTATAATCTCACTTGTTTAAACACGGCAACCATATAATAGTGACCGGAAAAAGATAGGCAACCTAGTTGATTAATGTTTTACAAGTTGTATTCTTTCCAATGGAACTTATTTCGTTCGTCAGACAAGTCGGTGAAATTTGAGAAAAAAATATTTTTTCAAAAATTATTTAATAATAGCCTTGACCATATTTCATTCGGCAACCCTATTTATTTATGTTCTGGAACATATTTTCTTTCATAAAATCCAAGTTTCAACCGTCAGACGTATCGGTGAAGGTCGACCATATATACGGAATCTCCTACTATGTCCGGAATGCTAGTATAGAGGACAACCGAACAAGTTCGTTTCAGAATAAAACGTATGATAATATAAAATTAAAACAAACGCCTTATGAGAAATAAAATTTAATAATTGATTGAAAATGAAGTAATTATACATACAAAAAATAGCATTAACATTAATTTGAATGTCAAATTCTCCTTAAAAAACGATTCTGATAAGTTTAGACGCTCTATTCCATAATTACCTATAGCTCTTAGTCCATAGAAGTTAGCTACATTCAATTCAATATCACTAAGGGCAATAATAAACATTTATAATCTATGTATTTGAGTGAGTAGTCGAGTACACGCTAACATGAAGGCATCTGTGCGTTTCCCCCGGCGCGCCCGGTGCGGCCGCTCTGGCCCGCGGGAGCGCTCTGCGTGTTGTCTTTGCCCTTCCTGTGCCCGCGTCTCGTATATTCGCTCTTGACAATTTCTTGGCCGGCGTCATTATGGTCACCGTGCCGCGTTCCGTTTTTGTTCCTTGTTGATGCGTTCCGAGACTCTCTCCCCTCATTTTGATCGTCTACTGTATGTCGCTGATGCGTTGATTCGACAGTTAAGTTTAAAGCTTCAACCCCGTCGTTTAAGCGGTTTATCGGTAGATCTCTGTCAGAGTGTCGCTTTTTATGTTTGCGCCTACGCGGCGACTTATCGGATGCGTTCAACCCTTCCTCGTCAGGTATTTTATCCGCTCGGACTTTGTCATAATTTTCTTTCGTATCACATATTTTATCATTCACAGTCTGTTTTTTAACAGCACTATTTGATTGATTTTTAATGTTCTCGTCCGCATCACTCGGTTTCGCACTCGCTTCGCTTTCTCCCACTTCCGAATTGGTCGCGTTCGGATCTACCCTCTCGTCCTCGTAGCTGAGAGCCGAGTCGCCGTCGGAGTCGCTCTCGTCTAAATCCTTGTCTTGTTTCATGAGCTCCTCGAGCTCTTTCGCGGCGGCCTCCTCGTCCGTGGCGGCCGGCGCTCCGTTCTCGGCGTTCGTATTTCGGAGGGATCTCCTGCAGTAGGGCTGGTAGAGGACGACGAACCAGCGCCGGAAGGTGTCGTTGAAGAACTTGCCGAACTCCTTGAAGGCGTTGATGTCGCCGGCGGCGCGGCGCACGGCCACCGCGGCCTGGCGCGGCGCCTCCGCGTACGTCAGCAGCACCGTCACCCGCACGTCGATCGCGTTCCCGTCCACCCTCATGATCTCGTCCGTGATCATCGTCTCGCGGTCGAGGAGCCGGAGCCCCATCGCGCCGTACAGCTTGGAGAGCGTCTTCCGCTTCCAGATGGCGCGCGTGATCGCGCCCGAGTACCGCTCCCTCTCCCTCCTCGACGTGGCCCCGACTATTTTACCGTTTTTAATTATCTCCACATTAGGTTTTTCGTCAGTCAGCTTTTCCTCTCCTCTGGAGTCTCCCGATTTAGCGGTTTCATTTCGAGATTTAACAGTCTCCTCCGGTTTAGGGGCCTCCTTTTCAGATTTTACGGTTTCTTCAGATCGAGAGTTTTTCCTTTGTTCGGTGTCAACTTCCGATTTTTTTCCTAATTTAGGCGTCTCCTCCGGTTCGGTCGTCTCGCCCGATCCGGAGGCTCCGGGTCTCCCCTCCGGCTCGGAACGTCGTCCTCCTTTACCGGTCCGTCCAGGTTTCGCTCGGTCGCTCGGTTTACCGGTCTCCGAGGGGGAGGCGTCGATTTTGTCAAGTTGGACCCTGAGAATGGTCCGGAAGACCTGGAAGACGACGTCCCGCACGGCGGCCTTCCAGTCGGCGGCGAGGTGCCCGAGCAGCCGCGGCGGGAGGCGCGCGCGGAACTCGCAGCCGCCCCTCTCGCTCCGCGGCAGCTCCGGCCTCTCGAGGAGGATCGTCGGCAGCAGCCCCGAAAAATCTTTCAGTTTTTCTCTCTCGTACGCGCCGGCGGCGAACTTGAAATAGGCGCGGATATCTGCGGCCAACCGCGAGGACACCGAGGATGCGACGTTGTGACACTGCTCGAAAGGGTCCTGGACGCACATGGACGTCGCGAAGCGGATGGGCAGCGACACGCCGCCGCAGACGTTTTTCTTATACAGACCGAAAGCCTCGGGTAGGAGCCTCGGGTCTCGGAAGTCGTCCTTTTTGACAGCTCGACCGAGGAACGGGCAGACGACGAGGTTCTCGAAGTCAAATTTAGCGTAATACTCGAAAAACCCCCCGAGCAGCTCCGCCACGGACGACGCGTCGGTAGATTTGGGGACGCGGCGCGGGTCGCTCACGAAGCCCGTGTTCCAATAGTCCACGAAGTAGTCCGAGCCGCGGTCCCGCTGAAGCCGCTCGACCGCGGGCAAGATCGAGGCCGGCGGCCGCTGGAAGTAGAATATGATCATCACGGTCAACGCGTAGTTGGTCAACTTCCCCGTGCCCGTGAGCCCGTGGACTCGCGCCCAGTACTTGACGGCGACCGCGACGGGGACGAGGCGAGGGTCGCACGAGAGAAGGAACGATACCAGCTCGCTGTTGCGGGAGCCGAGCGGAGTCTTGAAGCTCAAATCGCAGTAGACGCCCGTCGGGATATGGAGGAACTTGACGATGGGGGTGTTGGCGCGGGGGATGGCGAGCAGCTCGCCGAAGACTCGGGGGTGGGCCTGCAGGGCTCGCCTGGCGCGGCCGACGGCGCCCGAGGCGGCGCCCGAGGCGGCGCCCGAGGCGGCGCGCGGCAGCGACACGAAGCAGTCCGCGTCCGACGACTTCACGCCCAGGCCCGTCGTCACCGACCCGAACGGGATCGCGCGGCAGCCTGCGCAGAGATACCGCTTCACTGAGTGCGTATACAAAAATTGGGAAGTCGATTGGCCAAAAACGGCTTCGATTAATATTTGTATAACGACGCATCTAATTGTTAGTGGAAGATGCCCTATGAGATGTTCGCCGACTCCACTATGTACAGAGCAGGGATGTTGCGGATGCAGATTTTTTGACATCCGCGGATGCGGATACGGATATTTAAAGGCTCACATCCGCGGACGCGGATGCGAATGTCAAGATAAGGTACTTAGAAAACGTCAAATATTAAATTTTTTGGTATTTTTTTATTTAAAAAAACGAAACGTTTAGTATTTGAGCAAGAATATAGGTGCGTTATATTTAATAAACAGTAACTTGGCCGACTTTTCTGGATCTAGAAGATTTCGTTATAGGTAATGACGAAATTACCTAGCACTTACGCCGCCGCTAAGACGTTCCTGTACTGACTGATTCGACATCCGCATCCGCATAAGCTCCGCATCAATTTTATGTGGATGCGGATGCAAATGCGGATGTTGAAAATAATGCGGAAGTTCTGCGGTTGTGGATGCGGATGTTTGCAACATCCCTGGTACAGAGGGAAACTCGACTATAACATAACAATACCCACCGGGCCACAACTCGCCGAGCACGCACTCGACGTCACGGTAGAGCTGGCCGAGGCGCTCGACCTCGGGCCGCGTGAGGCGCACGGCGCACAGCAAGGCGTCTAGCTGTTGATGGAAAGCGCCCCGGAGCGGGATCTTCGTCGGCTCCACTATGTACAGGGAAACTCGACTATAACATAACAATACCCACCGGGCCACAACTCGCCGAGCACGCACTCGACGTCACGGTAGAGCTGGCCGAGGCGCTCGACCTCGGGCCGCGTGAGGCGCACGGCGCACAGCAAGGCGTCTAGCTGTTGATGGAAAGCGCCCCGGAGCGGGATCTTCGTCGGCTCCACTATGTACAGGGAAACTCGACTATAACATAACAATACCCACCGGGCCACAACTCGCCGAGCACGCACTCGACGTCACGGTAGAGCTGGCCGAGGCGCTCGACCTCGGGCCGCGTGAGGCGCACGGCGCACAGCAAGGCGTCTAGCTGTTGATGGAAAGCGCCCCGGAGCGGGATCTTCGTCGGCTCCACTATGTACAGGGAAACTCGACTATAACATAACAATACCCACCGGGCCACAACTCGCCGAGCACGCACTCGACGTCACGGTAGAGCTGGCCGAGGCGCTCGACCTCGGGCCGCGTGAGGCGCACGGCGCACAGCAAGGCGTCTAGCTGTTGATGGAAAGCGCCCCGGAGCGGGATCTTCGTCGGCTCCACTATGTACAGGGAAACTCGACTATAACATAACAATACCCACCGGGCCACAACTCGCCGAGCACGCACTCGACGTCACGGTAGAGCTGGCCGAGGCGCTCGACCTCGGGCCGCGTGAGGCGCACGGCGCACAGCAAGGCGTCTAGCTGTTGATGGAAAGCGCCCCGGAGCGGGATCTTCGTCGGCTCCACTATGTACAGGGAAACTCGACTATAACATAACAATACCCACCGGGCCACAACTCGCCGAGCACGCACTCGACGTCACGGTAGAGCTGGCCGAGGCGCTCGACCTCGGGCCGCGTGAGGCGCACGGCGCACAGCAAGGCGTCTAGCTGTTGATGGAAAGCGCCCCGGAGCGGGATCTTCGTCGGCTCCACTATGTACAGGGAAACTCGACTATAACATAACAATACCCACCGGGCCACAACTCGCCGAGCACGCACTCGACGTCACGGTAGAGCTGGCCGAGGCGCTCGACCTCGGGCCGCGTGAGGCGCACGGCGCACAGCAAGGCGTCTAGCTGTTGATGGAAAGCGCCCCGGAGCGGGATCTTCGTCGGCTCCACTATGTACAGGGAAACTCGACTATAACATAACAATACCCACCGGGCCACAACTCGCCGAGCACGCACTCGACGTCACGGTAGAGCTGGCCGAGGCGCTCGACCTCGGGCCGCGTGAGGCGCACGGCGCACAGCAAGGCGTCTAGCTGTTGATGGAAAGCGCCCCGGAGCGGGATCTTCGTCGGCTCCACTATGTACAGGGAAACTCGACTATAACATAACAATACCCACCGGGCCACAACTCGCCGAGCACGCACTCGACGTCACGGTAGAGCTGGCCGAGGCGCTCGACCTCGGGCCGCGTGAGGCGCACGGCGCACAGCAAGGCGTCTAGCTGTTGATGGAAAGCGCCCCGGAGCGGGATCTTCGTCGGCTCCACTATGTACAGGGAAACTCGACTATAACATAACAATACCCACCGGGCCACAACTCGCCGAGCACGCACTCGACGTCACGGTAGAGCTGGCCGAGGCGCTCGACCTCGGGCCGCGTGAGGCGCACGGCGCACAGCAAGGCGTCTAGCTGTTGATGGAAAGCGCCCCGGAGCGGGATCTTCGTCGGCTCCACTATGTACAGGGAAACTCGACTATAACATAACAATACCCACCGGGCCACAACTCGCCGAGCACGCACTCGACGTCACGGTAGAGCTGGCCGAGGCGCTCGACCTCGGGCCGCGTGAGGCGCACGGCGCACAGCAAGGCGTCTAGCTGTTGATGGAAAGCGCCCCGGAGCGGGATCTTCGTCGGCTCCACTATGTACAGGGAAACTCGACTATAACATAACAATACCCACCGGGCCACAACTCGCCGAGCACGCACTCGACGTCACGGTAGAGCTGGCCGAGGCGCTCGACCTCGGGCCGCGTGAGGCGCACGGCGCACAGCAAGGCGTCTAGCTGTTGATGGAAAGCGCCCCGGAGCGGGATCTTCGTCGGCTCCACTATGTACAGGGAAACTCGACTATAACATAACAATACCCACCGGGCCACAACTCGCCGAGCACGCACTCGACGTCACGGTAGAGCTGGCCGAGGCGCTCGACCTCGGGCCGCGTGAGGCGCACGGCGCACAGCAAGGCGTCTAGCTGTTGATGGAAAGCGCCCCGGAGCGGGATCTTCGTCGGCTCCACTATGTACAGGGAAACTCGACTATAACATAACAATACCCACCGGGCCACAACTCGCCGAGCACGCACTCGACGTCACGGTAGAGCTGGCCGAGGCGCTCGACCTCGGGCCGCGTGAGGCGCACGGCGCACAGCAAGGCGTCTAGCTGTTGATGGAAAGCGCCCCGGAGCGGGATCTTCGTCGGCTCCACTATGTACAGGGAAACTCGACTATAACATAACAATACCCACCGGGCCACAACTCGCCGAGCACGCACTCGACGTCACGGTAGAGCTGGCCGAGGCGCTCGACCTCGGGCCGCGTGAGGCGCACGGCGCACAGCAAGGCGTCTAGCTGTTGATGGAAAGCGCCCCGGAGCGGGATCTTCGTCGGCTCCACTATGTACAGGGAAACTCGACTATAACATAACAATACCCACCGGGCCACAACTCGCCGAGCACGCACTCGACGTCACGGTAGAGCTGGCCGAGGCGCTCGACCTCGGGCCGCGTGAGGCGCACGGCGCACAGCAAGGCGTCTAGCTGTTGATGGAAAGCGCCCCGGAGCGGGATCTTCGTCGGCTCCACTATGTACAGGGAAACTCGACTATAACATAACAATACCCACCGGGCCACAACTCGCCGAGCACGCACTCGACGTCACGGTAGAGCTGGCCGAGGCGCTCGACCTCGGGCCGCGTGAGGCGCACGGCGCACAGCAAGGCGTCTAGCTGTTGATGGAAAGCGCCCCGGAGCGGGATCTTCGTCGGCTCCACTATGTACAGGGAAACTCGACTATAACATAACAATACCCACCGGGCCACAACTCGCCGAGCACGCACTCGACGTCACGGTAGAGCTGGCCGAGGCGCTCGACCTCGGGCCGCGTGAGGCGCACGGCGCACAGCAAGGCGTCTAGCTGTTGATGGAAAGCGCCCCGGAGCGGGATCTTCGTCGGCTCCACTATGTACAGGGAAACTCGACTATAACATAACAATACCCACCGGGCCACAACTCGCCGAGCACGCACTCGACGTCACGGTAGAGCTGGCCGAGGCGCTCGACCTCGGGCCGCGTGAGGCGCACGGCGCACAGCAAGGCGTCTAGCTGTTGATGGAAAGCGCCCCGGAGCGGGATCTTCGTCGGCTCCACTATGTACAGGGAAACTCGACTATAACATAACAATACCCACCGGGCCACAACTCGCCGAGCACGCACTCGACGTCACGGTAGAGCTGGCCGAGGCGCTCGACCTCGGGCCGCGTGAGGCGCACGGCGCACAGCAAGGCGTCTAGCTGTTGATGGAAAGCGCCCCGGAGCGGGATCTTCGTCGGCTCCACTATGTACAGGGAAACTCGACTATAACATAACAATACCCACCGGGCCACAACTCGCCGAGCACGCACTCGACGTCACGGTAGAGCTGGCCGAGGCGCTCGACCTCGGGCCGCGTGAGGCGCACGGCGCACAGCAAGGCGTCTAGCTGTTGATGGAAAGCGCCCCGGAGCGGGATCTTCGTCGGCTCCACTATGTACAGGGAAACTCGACTATAACATAACAATACCCACCGGGCCACAACTCGCCGAGCACGCACTCGACGTCACGGTAGAGCTGGCCGAGGCGCTCGACCTCGGGCCGCGTGAGGCGCACGGCGCACAGCAAGGCGTCTAGCTGTTGATGGAAAGCGCCCCGGAGCGGGATCTTCGTCGGCTCCACTATGTACAGGGAAACTCGACTATAACATAACAATACCCACCGGGCCACAACTCGCCGAGCACGCACTCGACGTCACGGTAGAGCTGGCCGAGGCGCTCGACCTCGGGCCGCGTGAGGCGCACGGCGCACAGCAAGGCGTCTAGCTGTTGATGGAAAGCGCCCCGGAGCGGGATCTTCGTCGGCTCCACTATGTACAGGGAAACTCGACTATAACATAACAATACCCACCGGGCCACAACTCGCCGAGCACGCACTCGACGTCACGGTAGAGCTGGCCGAGGCGCTCGACCTCGGGCCGCGTGAGGCGCACGGCGCACAGCAAGGCGTCTAGCTGTTGATGGAAAGCGCCCCGGAGCGGGATCTTCGTCGGCTCCACTATGTACAGGGAAACTCGACTATAACATAACAATACCCACCGGGCCACAACTCGCCGAGCACGCACTCGACGTCACGGTAGAGCTGGCCGAGGCGCTCGACCTCGGGCCGCGTGAGGCGCACGGCGCACAGCAAGGCGTCTAGCTGTTGATGGAAAGCGCCCCGGAGCGGGATCTTCGTCGGCTCCACTATGTACAGGGAAACTCGACTATAACATAACAATACCCACCGGGCCACAACTCGCCGAGCACGCACTCGACGTCACGGTAGAGCTGGCCGAGGCGCTCGACCTCGGGCCGCGTGAGGCGCACGGCGCACAGCAAGGCGTCTAGCTGTTGATGGAAAGCGCCCCGGAGCGGGATCTTCGTCGGCTCCACTATGTACAGGGAAACTCGACTATAACATAACAATACCCACCGGGCCACAACTCGCCGAGCACGCACTCGACGTCACGGTAGAGCTGGCCGAGGCGCTCGACCTCGGGCCGCGTGAGGCGCACGGCGCACAGCAAGGCGTCTAGCTGTTGATGGAAAGCGCCCCGGAGCGGGATCTTCGTCGGCTCCACTATGTACAGGGAAACTCGACTATAACATAACAATACCCACCGGGCCACAACTCGCCGAGCACGCACTCGACGTCACGGTAGAGCTGGCCGAGGCGCTCGACCTCGGGCCGCGTGAGGCGCACGGCGCACAGCAAGGCGTCTAGCTGTTGATGGAAAGCGCCCCGGAGCGGGATCTTCGTCGGCTCCACTATGTACAGGGAAACTCGACTATAACATAACAATACCCACCGGGCCACAACTCGCCGAGCACGCACTCGACGTCACGGTAGAGCTGGCCGAGGCGCTCGACCTCGGGCCGCGTGAGGCGCACGGCGCACAGCAAGGCGTCTAGCTGTTGATGGAAAGCGCCCCGGAGCGGGATCTTCGTCGGCTCCACTATGTACAGGGAAACTCGACTATAACATAACAATACCCACCGGGCCACAACTCGCCGAGCACGCACTCGACGTCACGGTAGAGCTGGCCGAGGCGCTCGACCTCGGGCCGCGTGAGGCGCACGGCGCACAGCAAGGCGTCTAGCTGTTGATGGAAAGCGCCCCGGAGCGGGATCTTCGTCGGCTCCACTATGTACAGGGAAACTCGACTATAACATAACAATACCCACCGGGCCACAACTCGCCGAGCACGCACTCGACGTCACGGTAGAGCTGGCCGAGGCGCTCGACCTCGGGCCGCGTGAGGCGCACGGCGCACAGCAAGGCGTCTAGCTGTTGATGGAAAGCGCCCCGGAGCGGGATCTTCGTCGGCTCCACTATGTACAGGGAAACTCGACTATAACATAACAATACCCACCGGGCCACAACTCGCCGAGCACGCACTCGACGTCACGGTAGAGCTGGCCGAGGCGCTCGACCTCGGGCCGCGTGAGGCGCACGGCGCACAGCAAGGCGTCTAGCTGTTGATGGAAAGCGCCCCGGAGCGGGATCTTCGTCGGCTCCACTATGTACAGGGAAACTCGACTATAACATAACAATACCCACCGGGCCACAACTCGCCGAGCACGCACTCGACGTCACGGTAGAGCTGGCCGAGGCGCTCGACCTCGGGCCGCGTGAGGCGCACGGCGCACAGCAAGGCGTCTAGCTGTTGATGGAAAGCGCCCCGGAGCGGGATCTTCGTCGGCTCCACTATGTACAGGGAAACTCGACTATAACATAACAATACCCACCGGGCCACAACTCGCCGAGCACGCACTCGACGTCACGGTAGAGCTGGCCGAGGCGCTCGACCTCGGGCCGCGTGAGGCGCACGGCGCACAGCAAGGCGTCTAGCTGTTGATGGAAAGCGCCCCGGAGCGGGATCTTCGTCGGCTCCACTATGTACAGGGAAACTCGACTATAACATAACAATACCCACCGGGCCACAACTCGCCGAGCACGCACTCGACGTCACGGTAGAGCTGGCCGAGGCGCTCGACCTCGGGCCGCGTGAGGCGCACGGCGCACAGCAAGGCGTCTAGCTGTTGATGGAAAGCGCCCCGGAGCGGGATCTTCGTCGGCTCCACTATGTACAGGGAAACTCGACTATAACATAACAATACCCACCGGGCCACAACTCGCCGAGCACGCACTCGACGTCACGGTAGAGCTGGCCGAGGCGCTCGACCTCGGGCCGCGTGAGGCGCACGGCGCACAGCAAGGCGTCTAGCTGTTGATGGAAAGCGCCCCGGAGCGGGATCTTCGTCGGCTCCACTATGTACAGGGAAACTCGACTATAACATAACAATACCCACCGGGCCACAACTCGCCGAGCACGCACTCGACGTCACGGTAGAGCTGGCCGAGGCGCTCGACCTCGGGCCGCGTGAGGCGCACGGCGCACAGCAAGGCGTCTAGCTGTTGATGGAAAGCGCCCCGGAGCGGGATCTTCGTCGGCTCCACTATGTACAGGGAAACTCGACTATAACATAACAATACCCACCGGGCCACAACTCGCCGAGCACGCACTCGACGTCACGGTAGAGCTGGCCGAGGCGCTCGACCTCGGGCCGCGTGAGGCGCACGGCGCACAGCAAGGCGTCTAGCTGTTGATGGAAAGCGCCCCGGAGCGGGATCTTCGTCGGCTCCACTATGTACAGGGAAACTCGACTATAACATAACAATACCCACCGGGCCACAACTCGCCGAGCACGCACTCGACGTCACGGTAGAGCTGGCCGAGGCGCTCGACCTCGGGCCGCGTGAGGCGCACGGCGCACAGCAAGGCGTCTAGCTGTTGATGGAAAGCGCCCCGGAGCGGGATCTTCGTCGGCTCCACTATGTACAGGGAAACTCGACTATAACATAACAATACCCACCGGGCCACAACTCGCCGAGCACGCACTCGACGTCACGGTAGAGCTGGCCGAGGCGCTCGACCTCGGGCCGCGTGAGGCGCACGGCGCACAGCAAGGCGTCTAGCTGTTGATGGAAAGCGCCCCGGAGCGGGATCTTCGTCGGCTCCACTATGTACAGGGAAACTCGACTATAACATAACAATACCCACCGGGCCACAACTCGCCGAGCACGCACTCGACGTCACGGTAGAGCTGGCCGAGGCGCTCGACCTCGGGCCGCGTGAGGCGCACGGCGCACAGCAAGGCGTCTAGCTGTTGATGGAAAGCGCCCCGGAGCGGGATCTTCGTCGGCTCCACTATGTACAGGGAAACTCGACTATAACATAACAATACCCACCGGGCCACAACTCGCCGAGCACGCACTCGACGTCACGGTAGAGCTGGCCGAGGCGCTCGACCTCGGGCCGCGTGAGGCGCACGGCGCACAGCAAGGCGTCTAGCTGTTGATGGAAAGCGCCCCGGAGCGGGATCTTCGTCGGCTCCACTATGTACAGGGAAACTCGACTATAACATAACAATACCCACCGGGCCACAACTCGCCGAGCACGCACTCGACGTCACGGTAGAGCTGGCCGAGGCGCTCGACCTCGGGCCGCGTGAGGCGCACGGCGCACAGCAAGGCGTCTAGCTGTTGATGGAAAGCGCCCCGGAGCGGGATCTTCGTCGGCTCCACTATGTACAGGGAAACTCGACTATAACATAACAATACCCACCGGGCCACAACTCGCCGAGCACGCACTCGACGTCACGGTAGAGCTGGCCGAGGCGCTCGACCTCGGGCCGCGTGAGGCGCACGGCGCACAGCAAGGCGTCTAGCTGTTGATGGAAAGCGCCCCGGAGCGGGATCTTCGTCGGCTCCACTATGTACAGGGAAACTCGACTATAACATAACAATACCCACCGGGCCACAACTCGCCGAGCACGCACTCGACGTCACGGTAGAGCTGGCCGAGGCGCTCGACCTCGGGCCGCGTGAGGCGCACGGCGCACAGCAAGGCGTCTAGCTGTTGATGGAAAGCGCCCCGGAGCGGGATCTTCGTCGGCTCCACTATGTACAGGGAAACTCGACTATAACATAACAATACCCACCGGGCCACAACTCGCCGAGCACGCACTCGACGTCACGGTAGAGCTGGCCGAGGCGCTCGACCTCGGGCCGCGTGAGGCGCACGGCGCACAGCAAGGCGTCTAGCTGTTGATGGAAAGCGCCCCGGAGCGGGATCTTCGTCGGCTCCACTATTGCGCCTGCAGAGAATAAACCTTACTTTAGGAAATCCAAACGGAGCACGGAGGGACAATCAAAATCGGTAAAAATATGCTACTTTTTAAAGAACTGCGAAGGCAGTTGTTCGGACAAGCAACTATTTAATTGATCGAGCGTCTGCGAAGGTCTCCGTTTCAGCTTGAGCAAAAATGTTTTCGTAGGTATATCCGAATGTTCTTCTCTATCTACACGTCGCAATTCTCGTGAACTGTTGTGAGCAGGTTAGATGTTTACCTGAATAGATTTTTTTATTGATTTAGTTTGAAGCTCTTTTCTAAAAGGCGGAACCATACATTTTTAAAGTTTTTTTTTCCATTTATTTAGGTAAATAAACAGCCACTACATGTAATACTTATTACACTAATTACCATAATATCTACAATATGCGTGGCCCACTGCGCTTACCACTAATTAGTATGAATAATGTTCATTCAGAGCCAAACTAATACCGTTAGTCTTAAGGGCTCCCGGTGTCAACAGCAACATAGAATGGTTAGTTATATTTATATATTTGGTAGGTACTGGAAATACATTATAAGTAAGAAACTAGAAGGAAGAACCTACTTAAATTGTAGAGTTTGTTAAAACATCAGTTTTAAATTGTGCTTCTAAGGTCTACAGCTCACAGAGCCACTAGTAATATAAGTGAAAAACAGTAGCAGCCCTCAAATGGTACCTAGCGGTACTCCATCCATAATAGTTCAAGTTTTAGGTATAATATTTAATGAATTTATAACATTTACTTTTCTATTTTGTTTGATTATGAGAACTGCAATTATTAGGCGTGGATGCGGGAGACTAGATTCCTTGTTATTTTAATTAAGTTACACAGTATCAATAGCTTTAATCATGTCGTGGAACATCAGATGAACAGGGGCCCATTTCTCGAACGGTATTAGACTAATAATATTAGTCCGCGAACTGTCAAATCGTATGGGTTACCATGGAGACACACTAATAATATTAGACTAATACCGTTCGAGAAATAGGCCCCTGGTAATGTCATTGTCAATAATTTTGTCATTAACCTGAAAGATTGCTAAGGTTTTTTTACTATTTCTTTAGAGCCAGATAGACAGACGAAAAATGGCGCTGCGCTGTACAGTCAATTAATCGGCTCATCCTTGATGTCCTGTCCCTTTCAGGGCTGTCTGTGGCCTAATAGTGACTGCCAGGAGAACAATAATATTGTGGTCCACCCTCTGAACGGCACGCCTATCCCGTGCGGCGCGTCATCCTGAACCTTGTCGACTACGTCGACATCTTTGTCGTTCAAAGCGTTAAACAGCTCGCCCTTGAAGTTCTGTCCCTTGCCGACCCTGGGCTCTCTCTGTCTGGTGTTGACGGTGCAGGCCGTCACCGTCAGGATGGTACCCCGGTATAATAAACAGCTCACCCTTGAAGTTCTGTCCCTTGCCGACCCTGGGCTCTCTCTGTCTGGTGTTGACGGTGCAGGCCGTCACCGTCAGGATGGTACCCCGGTATAATAAACAGCTCACCCTTGAAGTTCTGTCCCTTGCCGACCCTGGGCTCTCTCTGTCTGGTGTTGACGGTGCAGGCCGTCACCGTCAGGATGGTACCCCGGTATAATAAACAGCTCACCCTTGAAGTTCTGTCCCTTGCCGACCCTGGGCTCTCTCTGTCTGGTGTTGACGGTGCAGGCCGTCACCGTCAGGATGGTACCCCGGTATAATAAACAGCTCACCCTTGAAGTTCTGTCCCTTGCCGACCCTGGGCTCTCTCTGTCTGGTGTTGACGGTGCAGGCCGTCACCGTCAGGATGGTACCCCGGTATAATAAACAGCTCACCCTTGAAGTTCTGTCCCTTGCCGACCCTGGGCTCTCTCTGTCTGGTGTTGACGGTGCAGGCCGTCACCGTCAGGATGGTACCCCGGTATAATAAACAGCTCACCCTTGAAGTTCTGTCCCTTGCCGACCCTGGGCTCTCTCTGTCTGGTGTTGACGGTGCAGGCCGTCACCGTCAGGATGGTACCCCGGTATAATAAACAGCTCACCCTTGAAGTTCTGTCCCTTGCCGACCCTGGGCTCTCTCTGTCTGGTGTTGACGGTGCAGGCCGTCACCGTCAGGATGGTACCCCGGTATAATAAACAGCTCACCCTTGAAGTTCTGTCCCTTGCCGACCCTGGGCTCTCTCTGTCTGGTGTTGACGGTGCAGGCCGTCACCGTCAGGATGGTACCCCGGTATAATAAACAGCTCACCCTTGAAGTTCTGTCCCTTGCCGACCCTGGGCTCTCTCTTTCGGGGCTGCCTCTGAGGTCTGGTGTTGACGGTGCAGGCCGTGACCGTCAGGAAGGCGCCGTATACGTTCACGGCTCGACTCTCCCTAGAAATATAAATAAAATAATAAATAAGTATAAATAAACTAACCGCCGTCATCTTTGTAGTTTTCACCCGTGGAGGAGGCGGTCGGGTCGTAGTTTTCGAGGCGAATAATGGATATTTGTGAACGTCATCTGCCGCTCCGTCGCGTCGTTACACTCGTTACACTCGTTACACTCGTCACACTCGTCACACTCGTTACACTCGTCACACTCGTTACACGTACCGTATGGCCGCCCGGGCGTGCTCGGGCTCCGCGAACTCCAGGCAGGCGGCCGTGTCGGTGATCCAGTCGTGGTTGAGGCGCACGGACCCGAACTTGCAGAAGGCGTGGGCGAGGTCCTGGGGCTTGGTGTAGGGCGGGTAGCCTGCATTCAAACCGATTCCATAGTCGATATTCAACTTTCGTGACCCCCGGTTTAAACTCTCGCGCGAGCCACGAGACGAGACGCGAGTCCACCGTTCACACTCGCGTTCGGCTTGTCATTCGGTTATAAACCTTATGCCGTGCCGTTAGTGTTTAAATTATATTAGCTCGACGAGCTTGCGAGCCACGAGACGAGCCGCGAGCCCACCGCTTACACTCGCGTCTCGTGGCGCGGCTCGCGGCTCGTCTCGTGGCTCGCGCGAGAGTTTAAACCGGCTATGAGACATATTTTAAACCGTTTAGACGACAACGGTTTCACTCACTCGAGTGCAGCCGCCGCGAGCACTCGAGTGCAGCCGCCGCGAGCACTCGAGCCTGAGGAAGGACCCCCGAAGGGCCCGAAACGTGTCGCCAATAGCGACTAAAAATTCAAGCAAGCGAAACCGTTGTCGTCTAAACAGATTCCATAGTCAGTTATCGTGGATATGGAGTCGTTTTTTTGATACGGGGATCGGTCTCATCGTTCTAAATAGTTATTTGTTTAACAAGGGGGCAAAGTTGTCGTTTAACCGCTCGAGCTAATATTGATACCCCGAGCGAGCTAATTAATGATTCCAAAATTACAAAAATGGAATCTTGAGCGTCGCGAGGGTTTCAAAGCGCGAGGGTTAAATAAAAATTGCCCCCGAGTGAAACACAAAATTGTTCACCACACCGACCCGAGGCAAATATTAAATGTAAAATAGCAAACAAAATCAAACCGAATCAAATTCAAACGAACGTTATTAAATATTTATCACCCGATCATCATTTAAAAGATAATCCTACCGGCAAACATAAGAAAACAATTTGCAATCGATCACTTCACCTCACATGTGAATTACGGATAGCAAAGTTCAACTTTGCCACTTATCCGTTTTTGAAGTGTAAAGTGAGCCTTTCCGAGACGGGATGGTGAAATAGTTATTTGTTTTAAATGTAATCCAATTGTATGTAACAAATCTTGACGTGTAATTACTGTTTATCAATAAAAATATGAATATGAATATGAATGAATATGAAAGGGGGCAAAGTTGTTGTTTAACCGCTCGTGCTAATATTGATACCCGAGCAAGCGAAAGAATTGAACCACGAGCGTAGCGAGTGGTTCGAAAAACGGAATCTTGAGCGTCGCGAGGGTTTCAAAGCGCGAGGGTTAAACAAAATATGCCCCCGAGTGAAACAAATTTTTTCATCACACCAACCCGAAGCAAACATTAAATGTAAAAAATCAAACAAAATCAAATTCAAACGAATGTTATTAAATATTTATCATCCAAAATCATCATTAAAAAGTCAATTCCACCGGTAAACATAAGAAAACAACTCAATATAAGCATTCGCATACTTTGCCTCGCGTGTGAATAGAATGCAACTCTGCTATCGGTTTTGAAGGACAAAGTGAGCCTTTCCGAGCCGGGATGGTGAAAAATATAAAGCGACGGTCACGTTTCCGCAGCAACGGACCGCAGCATAGGTACATTAGGTACTGACCGGTAACGAGCACGGCGTTGGGCAGCGGCTCGTCCGCCCCCGCCCCCGCCCCCCGGCGGCGCGGCCCCGCCCCCGCCGAGCGCGCCCCCCGCCCCGCCCCCGCCCCGGCGCCCCCCGCGCCCCGCGCCGGCGCCGACAGCTGCGCCCGGGGCAGGGGCAGGGGCAGGGGCAGGGGCAGGGGCAGGGGGAGGGGCGGCGGCCGCGGGACGGGGAGCGGGAGGCCGAAGGGCGGCCGCGAGAACGTCGGCCGCGCCGGCACGCGCGCCCCGGTCGTCTCCATCATTGAGGAGTGCGTCCTGGAATGTTCCAAACTAGACACGTTGATCGATATATATGTCACCGTAAAATTGTAAACACTCGTCACATTATAATCTCGCTAGTTACGTTATAAACTGACGGTAGGGAGATTATAATCTAACCTGACCTACGTTAGATTATAAACTACCGGGTTCACAATCTTACGGTGTCATATATACGACGCGCCGAAGAGTGGGTCCTCCGCCTCACCCCCGCGAGTGCGCAGCTCGGTATATGATGGCGTGTCCTTGTTATTTGAGACGGAGTAGACCTATATTCGGCCCGAACGAGTTCCCCTCTCGGCCCCCCCTCGCATGACGACCCCGCCGGTGCGGCCTCGCGCCGCGGAAGTACCGCCGGTGCGGCCTCGCGCCGCGGAAGTACCGCCGGTAACCTCGGCGGTTGGTGAATATTGAAACGTTTCGTTTAAAAAGACCGATGCTCGCGAGACAAAAAGTGAAGGGTCGAGACTGATTGTAACAGTTTTCACCGTGGACGACTAGTACGAATGCTAAAATACGATTCCTAAACGAGTATTTTTAAATTCGACATTGGCAAAAATACAAAATTGAAAATATACTTAAATAAAATAATAATAATCTTTTCACCGGCCAAACTTCAACACCATAACCGGCACTTTCCCCACTATATTTACAATAGCCCGCCTGTTGGGACAGATTTACGGGTATCTATTTGTACCCGTGAATGGGTTCTAGCAGGTGTATTACATAACAGCAAACTTCTCCAAAGGGGCTCTACGTGTTGGATCTGTATCCCCACGCACGCCTATCAAATGACCGGGATGTATATACCTGTAAGTTTATAAGAGAGACAAATAATAATAATTAAAAAACCCTGAGAAGTTGGAAGTTGCAGCCGGGAGCTCGTTCACGTCCCGGACCCAGACGGGACCTTGCCGGAGTTGGAGTCGAGGACGAGAAACAAGTGTATTAGTGAGATATTCAAAGGCAGGTGCGGTGCATAGTGCATACTGCACACTGTGGTGTGCGGTTATAAGCACTCGTTTGACAATTTTTTTTCTCGTATTGAATCAGTATCGTGTTATCTTCATTATCATTTCTTATTTTACATTTCTTATCTTTTATTAAGTAATAAAAATAAGTCTAAACCGGTCAGGCGGCGAGGCAATAAATCGACTCCTTAGTGAAACTCATAATGGCATGCGTCATGGAAATGTCCCGCACCCCGAATGCGGGCCCTAGCGATCGATGAAACTGGAGCCTTTCCGGACGCGATAACGCACACGTCATATCGTACAAAATGTATGAAAAATTAAGAGCTCCTAAGAAATAAGCCCTTGTCGGCCGAGCTTTTAGGTTGAGCATCCATAAAGGCAATATTCTAATGAACAAGAACTTAAAATTAAAAAAAGAAAACATTATATTATAAGTACCTATAGTTATTTCAGTAACTTTTATAGTAACCCATGCATTTACATTTTGTAAATGTCGTGTAGCAAAATGTAACTGCTGATAAATTACATTAAAATGGTGACTTTTTTACTGTTCTGAAGTTGCTTCTTATTATAAATTATAAGTACAAGTAAGGCTCACAACATTCAAACTCAAAAAGAGTAAAAATCTAGCACACCAACCTGTAGCAACTTCAACCACTCTATCAAAGTACTTGGGTTCTAACAATCCGTTGTCATTGCCCGGAGTCAATATAACTCCATTATCCGACTCGTAGAACTTTATTCCATCCTCCAGTGCCTTGCCCAAGTTAACATAAATATGTATCTGTGCGTTGTTCCTGAGCCCACTGATTACGGTCCGGTCTGTGTTTAAACCTTTGGCAAGATGGATGTGGCGTCTTCGCATTCGGCTGAGCCCAATCTGTTTTATCTGTGCCCAGCAATTGGTGAAAGTGCCATGGACAACTGTAGGGTATTTGGCCTGTAAGTAGAAATATATGTTATTTTTTTAACATTTAACTAAGGTATTGCTTAGTAAATATATTAAAAACGGGTCACTCACGTATTTTAAGTCGAAAAACGCTCAAGAAATTTTTCATTCAGTCACCCTAAAGAATGACTCATAGTCCCGAATGCACTTCACTGGTTTTATACGAGCAAAATTCGGTATCACTCCGTTCATTCATGAGTTATGAGTTAGTTATTTAGGGTGACGAATGAAAAATTTCTTGAGCGTTTTTCGACTTAAAATACATGAGTGACCCGTTTTTAATATATTTACTATGTCTTTGTCTCACGGAAGTTTTTGTTAAGGTATTGCTGTCTGAGAAACGATTTAGAACTTATGACAATTTCTAATGCTTTCAGATTTCTGGAAAAAAATATTGCATGTAGGTATGTAGCTGAAATATCTAAACTTCACAGATATCTACATTAACCAAAGAATTATGAAATAATAATAATTAAAGTAAAGCAATACTTGTCCAAATGGCAAAATAAACCCTCCTTCAGTGAATACTTACTCAAAGTCAAAGTTTGTAGGCAAGGTGTAATCTGTATTTCTACTTAGTGCTTAATGATAGATAAGTAGTCACAAGAAGCAATTATGTGGCTGTTTGAACATGATACAAACTGAGCTTATCATAATGAGAAACAATAAAACATTGTTCTAAATGTTCTGTATAGTATACCTACCTAAATAAATTTAAATTATCAACCAACTATTTAGCACAGGAAGTTAGTTATTATTATAATATTTAAATATATATGTAGAGTATTCATACAAAAGGGCTTATTTCTGTATGAATAAAAAAAATAAGCCCTTTTGAAAAGACACTCCTCAGTTGTCCATTTCCTTGCTCTATCATGTTTGACAATCCTTTTGTGAAATTCTTAAATTTGTGTTAAATTTGATTTGTTTAATAATCCAATATTATTATTATGGAATAATAACATCAATAAATTGCTCTGATAATTAGCTTAAGATAATATTTGTTAACGATTCGAATAAAGTATATTTTGAGTTGAGTTGAGTTTGAGTTTCATACTTTGGACTAAACTCTTTAATGTTTAGCCTTACTTTCATGATCTGTTTCATAATTTTCTTAACCACCATTTGAAAGGGTGACCCTTCTGGATTTTCTGAACAATTCTTGTAAATATGTTCTAAAATTAAATTAAGGTAAATTGTGTTAAATGCTCTCATGTGATTTACAGAGTTAAGAGGCAATTATTGTCTACTCACTGTCAGAATAGGAGTCAACTCCACATCAGTAACTTTATCAATGCTGTGTCCCTGGTTAGCCTTGATCTCTGTGGCCCCAGTGTCCGGGTTCACTCTCAGTTGGAATCTCTGTTTCTCATTATTTCGGACGACCCGCTTTATGTCGCTGCTGCTGTACTGCTTGAATGATTTGTGGTTTAATATTTTTTCAACATCAATGTATCCTTCTGGGCTAAAACAGAAAGTATTATGATGAGCAATGTCCATTTATTGACCTGACGTCTACCTATTTAGCCTACCTAGCTGTCAATAAAACCCACTCCTCTATCTACCTCAACCACTATTTTGTGCCCCATTGATTCTGGCCATTTTAATCCCAGTCAAAAAGCAGTTTTATTAAAATCAAAATAAAGCTACTTTCCACCTGCGGTTTTTCTCATGTGTAAAAAAAAAGGTTGTAACAAAACTGTGGTGGGGTGGCCCAAGCGGCTGGGGAGCGGGAGACAAGGGCTGGAGATAGGTATCCATCCATTCTGGGCAGACGACAAAACTTGCGAGCGATCAATAGTACATAAGAGAAGCATTGATAATTGAGTTTATCAATATAGGAACTCCCTACCTGCCAATAAATACTGCCCCGTAGAATCAAATGTCTGGTCATCACTCATTATTAACACAGTGAACTGAAGTTTTGTTACCTACTATAATGCAATTAATTGTGTTGCTGGTAGTTTAAAGCTTTTCAGGAACTTGTGGTACTGCCCTGCTTAATGTGACAACTGTTTGCTCAACTTCAAACATTCACATTTTAGAGGGATAATGATTGGTTATAACCAGTTTAATAACAATTGCTCTTCTAAGTGAAACGGAACAAAAAGTACAAAGACCGCATACATACGCGATTTTGTACAAATAAACCCCCGAAACTAAATAAAAATCTATTTGGTTGTTGACAATAATGTCAGGTTTGCAAGAGCATGGATGGAGCAAGTCAACCGAAACTTGTTCAAAGCGCCGTTATGATAATAATACACATATCATGTCAACAAATAACGAACCTCAAGTCGAGTCCTTGCTTTACCGCTCCGTGTCGCAAAAGCCACGACAAGGATTTACTCAGCTGTATATCCTTACTATTCCTACAAAAATCACCACACCACTGAATCAGCTGCAATTTAAAGGCAGGGAACAACAAGTGAAACTGCTTCGTCAACAGAATTTCAACAAAAGAGAACAGTTGCACTGCACTTACATTTAGCAATGCAATTTATTCAGTGAGTATTTGCGCGAGAGACGTGAAAGCACTTTGTAATTAACTTGACTAATTTCGAACTTACTAATTAACATGCAAGTTTAGGTATTAATTAGAAAATAATGGAAATAAATACTAAAGTTGCAGGCCTGTCCGGACGATTCAATATGAGGGGATTGAGGGGTGAAGGAGAGGATTGCCAGATTAATTTTACAAGTTCCTCTATCTTTTATTGAATACCTGTTTCCTACTATACTTGGTCAAACAGATCTTGTCAGTAGAAAAAGGCGGCAAATTTGAAAAATGTAGGGCGAAGGGATATCGTCCCATAGAAAATTTGAATTTCGCGCTTTTTTTACTGACAAGATTTGCTTGACCAGCTTTATTATATCTATGGTTAAGCCATTTCCGCCAGTAGAAAATACCGGTAAATATAGCTGGTCAACCAAATCTTGTCAGTAAAAAAAAGGCGCGAAATTCAAATTTTCCATGGACGATATCCCTTCGCGCCTACATTTTTCAAATTTGCCGCCTTTTTCAACTGTCAAGATCTGGTTGACCAAGTATAAAAAAAAATTAGGCGCGAAGGGTTATCGTCCCATAGAAAATTTTTCTACTGACAAAGTTGTTTGAAAGACTATAGTTGGTCAAACCAATTTGTCAGTAAATAGGAACAAAAAAACTATACTTATCCTTTTCTTTTGGGTGCTAGTACTAGTGTAAGACAAAGATAGTATGATTCTCTCTGTCTATATTTGAAATGAGACAGTAGTTTGACACGCTATATATAGCTGGTCAAGCAGATCTTGTCAGTAGAAAAAGGCGGCAAATTTAAAAAATGTAGGCGCGAAGGGATATCGTCCCATAGAAAATTTGAATTTCGCACCTTTTTTTACTGACACTTGCTTGACCAGCTATAATAAACATTTCGTATTGTTGATAGATCAAGCGCGGGTTAAGCGTGTTCGTTTAATTTTTACAAGCTTTTATTTAACTAGCCTTAAAAATATGTTTCTTTTTGTCATTTTAAGCCAGCACAAAATTACAGGACGTCGAAAATGGCCTGAATCGCTTCGAGAAAAGGATGGTACGGCCGTGTCTCTTTGTTTTGCTCGACTTGGAGGGGGCACTGCCGTGCCCCCAGATTTTCTAATTTATTCTAATCGGCGGAGCCATACATTTATTCAGCTTTAAGCTATGCTCGCAACTCGCAAGGTCTACAGCTCACAGAGCCACTAGTTTTAGAATGTACGTAGGATGTACTAGTACTACATAATAATTATAATAGTTTTTTTTCTACTTCCGTACTTTCATTTGTAATTTAAAGGGTCGTACACACATCTTTAAAACCCTACCTTATAGTTGTCAAGACAAGTCTTTAGTCCAGTGGTTCCTAACCTTTTCAGTCCGATCACCCCTATGCAGGGCCGGATTAACCCTAAGTCAGAGTAGGCAACTGCCTATGGGCCCCGCCTCGGCTAGGGGGCCCCGGCGGCCCCGCGCGCGCCAAAAACAATATTTGTTTCATATGGCCAAAATTCATAAATATTGTTTTTATTGTACCTAAATATTTATACCTAATACCTACTTAATGTCCAATATCAGTTTCTCAGATACACAATCATTAGAGGATTATGTAAATTATTACTAGTTAGTTATTATTATTAGTTATTTTATAGATTTAAAGTCTGTAATATCGAGCTCGATTTTCAGGCTCCCGAGGGCCTAATACCTCATCTCCGAGTAACTCTTGCACATATTATTGTCGAGTAACATTTGACGATTGGTTCGTGTCAGAGCGCTGCTTTCTTACAGTTCGACCTTCGGCGTCGTTTTTTAACAAATATAAACATTGATTTAAGAAGCTTGGCCTTTTGCCTTGCATGAAAGCTCACCTCGCTGGTTATAAGTACGCTTCGGGCTTCTTAAGTAATGTGGAGATTGCTGAGCTCGACCTTCAGCCTCACTTTTTACCTCCATTTTTGGTTTGTCTTCCAAATCTCCTCTTCTTCAGCTTAGCCTTTGCGCCTTTGGCCTCGCTGCGCCAAGCTCGGCCTGCGGTCTCGCTTTTTAATACAATGGACATTGGTTGGCGTCTGTGCTCTAGTTGAGCTTATCCTGAAGCACGGCTTTGACTGTGGAACTTCGGATTTTTAGGCCCGGCCCGGCCTTTTTAACACGCTTTCACAATTTTTTATCAAAAAATTTCGCGCTCGCTGCGCTCGCGTTTTTTGTTGCTTTTATAGAATAGAATAGTAAAGTAGTAGAATAGAAAAAGCTTTATTCAAAAACGCTTCATTTAAACTTAACTAATAAAAACACTGACATAGATTGGTTATAAAGCGTTCCTGAAATGGTCTCCACTCAGCTTCATGTCAAGGAACCTTTGAAGTCCCCGACGCTGGTCTTCCGTGGAAACCCTTTCGAGAGAGCGCAACTATAAGCTATACAATTTAAATTAAATATAATACTACAGCTATACAAATTAAATTAAATATAATTTAGTTTTTTTTTATTAAATTTATTAAATTAAATATAATTTAGCTTTTCTGGTTGACCCTGTACCTACATGCTAACTTGACTGGTGAAAGTGGTGAATGAATAGTAATTTAAACCTATGGAATATCTTTATTATTATAGGTGAACCAGGATCTATTGAGGGTGCGCCATGTTACGGAAATTTGTTGGTACTAATTTCTAGCAATGGCAACAATTTTAATAATAGACAACATCTACCCTCTATGATAGTTGTCAATATTGACAATGTAAACATTGCTTTGTCTAGTTTCGTGTGAATTATTATTAGACTGTAATAATCATGCCGAAAGTTTTAGATTTTACAGAGAAAAAAGTTGTAAATAGTGTATATAGTTATTTATTGGAAAAAAAACGTGCGGGAGAGAAATTTCTTCCATTAAAAAACATAACGAAAGGTAGCATCTGAATTGACGGGTAAGTTTCAAACTTATGGACAAATGTCACTATAGTCAGGTCGTCACGATTTGGTTGATGTCTTGTAATAATGTTATTTGTAAAATTATCTATATAAATTCTTACTTAAACTCTTGCGTTACTTATTGACTTTACGCTATTCATTTTATCTAAATCGAGTCAGCCATTTAAGCGTAAAAACCGAAGAAATATCCAAACATCAAACTTCGCACTTATTAAAGTTGTCGGACTAAAACAAAAATCATCTGCCAATTTCCATTGTCCCCACTATACAAATTGTTGCTATATAAAATTCAAAACGAGCGCCCTCATGACAATACTACCAAAGTTCTGGTTTACCTATACGTTAATTTTAATCATGTGGCTCGGCGTATGGTATTATGGTCGGGCAATCGCTGTTCAGCCTCGCACAATATTTAACTACCTATTGAGAAAAAAAGGGCTCTCCCCACACTTGACGCAAAAAGGAATCGGCAAAAACTGATAGAAAAAAGCTTTATGTCCACGCAATAAGAGCGAAAAAGACATCGCTTGGCATGTTCGGATCGGCTCAACCGACACCTGAAGGTTGAAATTAAAACCACAAACTTACTTCCATGAACTGAAAAATGAACATTATGTATGCAGAATTGACTGTAAGGGCCTAAGGGGGCCCCGAGCATTGCACTGCCTAGGGGCCCCGACATGCTTAATCCGGCCCTGCCCCTATGCTATGACTAACTAGGGAACCTGATTTTATCCCTCCTCCCAATGGTAATAAAACTAATAAAAAATAAAACGTGTACGTTTGTTGTATTGTTATATTAGGTTAGCTTATTACCCCCGTAAAATACCAGTTTTACCCCCACGGGGGTAATTACCCCCAGGTTAGGAACCACTGCTTTAGTCTATTCCCCAAAAAATCATTTGTGCACTGCATACACGCAGTATCTTTTTGGCACTTTTTCGATACTTCGTGTAATGACCACTTAAAAAATATTGTATGAAATAAATTGTTGCCAACCTTATTTAAAATGCCATCACTGACAAATAAATGAACCATAGACATGTTTTTTAATTTCATTAATTCATTCATTCACTCATGATTCACTCAAGTCAGGCGTGTCTCACTCCGCGATTTCGTCGCTTTGCTACAGGTAGCTAAAAGTACATCCGTTCGGCCCCAATTTTGGGGAAAGCCATAAGCCGCGCGTGGCGCTGTCGCCACCTAGCGGCCATATCTGAGGGCCTACCGCGAACCACGTTCGACGTGTTGCCTCTCTGTCGCACTTGTGAATTCGTACGTAAGTGTGACAAGGAGGCAATACGTCGAACGTGGTTCGCGGTAGGCCCTCTGTGCTGATCGTAACAGACGCGTTTTGTTAGAGAGTGAGTCTTTTGTACTTAGTTTAGTACTATTATTTATTCTGTGCTCAAGTCCACCTAGATGACATGAAAAATATTTGTTAACAAATTTATTTCAAAGTAAGTGCTTGATCGTAGAAAAAGTATTGTATGCAACGTTGTTTAACTGAGTCAAAAAATACTCGTGGCGTCTTTGTTAACAATTTTCGGCTTCGTCTCAAATTGATACTCACGCCACTCGCCTTTTTTGGCCTCTCTTAAACAACGGTTGCATAAAATACTATTATTGTCGATAGATATAGTGGTTTTTAGTTTTTACAACATTTTTCGGTCGTCTGGTCGGCTTTCCTAATTAACCTAGAATTCCCTGTTTAGGGGGAATTCTATTTTTTAACATACTGGCAATCAAAGTTGTGTTTCATGGTCGTTGCTTTGTTATATTACCATAGTAAAAAATCTTACATAATTTAAATTTGATTTTTGTAATCTGAATAGATGTATTGTACTTTAGTCATTAAATATTATTGTAAAATTTTACTAAAATGCGTTGCAAGTTCAACATTTCAGTAGATAGCTGAACTAAACGCAAAAAAAATCAATGAAATGACGACCTGGACCATAGACTTCCAACCATAGAGAAGATAGGTCAGCTGACTTTACTTTTATCATTGGTCTTGTGATAAGTTGTAGTTCTCCTCCATTCTCGGCCCGACTTTTCCATCTTTATCGTCTTGTGAGTCTCATTTAATTATTTAACATCGAATTTGTGGTCTTGCAAGGTTTGTTTTTAGTCGTGCTTGTGTTATTCATTGTGGATATTTAGGTAACGTCCTGAAAATCGGTAAGCCTATTTACAACTCTGCCATTGACAGAATTTTGCTAGGCCTGTGTAAAGTGACTGATTGCTGAATTTTGGTACGTCGTCATAATTTTACTTCGTCTCTTAATGTAATCAATAATTTCCTTGATCATCACATTTATTGGTTAGAGCTGAGGTACGTGGATGAAGTGCAATTTAATAATTAACGCCCATCATGTGATCAATTTGTGGTACACCATTACCAACCCTAGCACACCCTACACTACACTAACATTGCGGTGACAAGTTTTCTTATAATTTGATCCCCCAATTTTTGAGATAACAAATTAATCCAAGCAATTAATTGTGCAACGTTCTTTTATTCACAAAATTGTTATACAGTCTTATAAATTCAAATAAGAAAGCACTTGATTGTCTTATTAGATTCTTGTAGAATGAAATAAAATGAAAAAAATACATTTGCTTTATTATTTGTATACCTACTAAAATTCAGAGTTAAGTTACCCCTGTATCAAGTTCAAATATATGTAGTTTGAACTATTTTAGATTTTGCGGGCAATAATGAACTACCTTTTAACTTTCAAAGTAGGTGTTAAATATACCTACCTTTAATATTCTGTACATAAATGTGATCACATAGATCTACATAATGATGTGGTTCTTGTAATGAATTTTTCTGGTATTTTATCATATTGAGATCACATGATGGCTCTCTTTATTTCAGCTATTGAAGGAGACTAAACTAAGTACTATGAATATTAAAATATAATTTTTTGTAGTATATCTTTTTATAGTATATATTTTGTATTTATTTAAAATTAAAGATTTTTTTATGTTAACATCGGCAGTATGAGTAATTCCTGTTTCTCTCCAATCTGTAATCTATCAAGCGCTGATCTTGACCGTCAATTTAAAACTTGTTAAATATCTGGTTTTGGTAATGGAAAGGTTTTGTTTGCCCATGTACAGGAACTTTTTCCAAAAATGTTGCAAAATAACTATGATGACTGGTTTCCTACAAACAAATAAATAAACATTATTTTTTCATAAATTAATTTAACTTTTTGTAGGGACATTCAATATTGTAAGGCAAAATTTATTATTTTTAAATTAACTCTTTGTATTTATTCTTGCATAATTTTGAAGTAGCAATGAGGCTTGAATCAAGGATAGGTATCTTAAAATCTGGTCCTTTAAAGTTTAAAGGGTTAAAATTTGACTCAAGTAAAGATATTCAGAATTGACAATGATGGATAGTGAAGTAATCAGCTGATAAGAATCATCTGATCTGTGACAGTTGCCTGCCTCCACTTTGATTGAACATATTTTGAGGTATTCCTAGCTACCAGCCCTTCAGGTTGCAGTCACAGTGTTAGAGTTGTCAGAATTGTAGTATTATGTAAATTCATTAATATCTGCGCTTCGGGAGTTTGCCACACAAAGTGACAGGGTACTTAACGGACAATGGTAGTCTTGGAAATGGCTTAGTATAATATGAACAGGATTGTTACGACTATTGACATTTAATAACGCTGTTTTAACCACCATTATATTACTAATATTAAATATCATTGAGAGAAAAAACTTCAGCAAATTACCATCTATTCTGTACAGTTGCCATTAGATATACATATTTGAGCAATCAAGGGGTTAACAATCTCAACAAAACCTCAACTATCAAGATAGTCAGCCACTCCAGACTGCTGGAGACTGTACGCAAGTTTTTCTGGGAGCAAACTTGACGTAATTTTTTTATTTTCGCAGATAAGAATATAAATTCAAAATGGCGGCGCGGGCCAATCTGAGGATGATTGCCAATGAAGAGAATGAGGACCAGTTCGGTTACGTGTTCGCCGTCTCCGGGCCTGGTGGGTAGCCTTGTCTTACTCTTACGGTTCAGCCATTCATTACGTCACATGTTCAGGGTAGGGAGGGGGTTGAAAAACCTCATGTGATAAGAGATAAGAGGAACCCCCAAGGCCTCTTCACACAACTCGTCACAAAATTTTAACATCATCTGTAAATAAAAATTGTGAAAACAATTTTGCTAGGTATTTGCTGTAGTGCTAAATACCTACATAGTCTGTGTAATATAAAATATTTATTTGTTATTCATTTATTATTCCTAATCGATCGTATATTCTGTTCTGTTGTTAATTTTCTAAATGGCTTTTTACTTTTAAAAATACCTATTTGTCTTCTTTCCATCCTGTTACCCACTGCTGGGGTGTAGGGCTCGAATCTTTTCCTTCCACTTACTCCGGTCCTGGGCAGTTTGGGTGGCCTCCTCCCACCCCGGGTCACTTTGTATAGAAATTTTACTATAAAGCGACCCGTTTTTGTTGTCCTTGACACAAGTCCAGTAATATTAACCCTTATCTTATTGCAATAAGGTACACTATTTGTTGAAGAGCGTTGTTCAGTAGTTAATAAGTTCAGGCTGTAAACTCTGTGGATCCTTTACCGACATTGGATGACGTCATCACAACAGACGCAATGCCCTAATTATGTTTGGACAGACGAGACTGTACTACCAGCAACACGCTATGGGTAGACCTGGAACTTGTGTCTTTGATATTAAAGGTTACCAATGGGCAGTTAACAGTGCACCACGTCGTCCACGTCTCGCATGTTACGTAATATTGCGACGAATGCTACTTAATTAGTTTAGCAGACCTGTTTTGAGTTTTGATAATAATAAAAATATTCATAACATAACATTTAGTTTTTGTTGTATTTCTAAAGAAAAGATTACGAGTCTTGTGTGCAGGTATTCACGTGATTAAAGAATTAATACAAATTTTCCTAAGCCTTTAAAAGTAAGGAAAGTAGTAAACGATGATCCAAGTTCCAACTATTGATTAATATTAATATCTTTCAGTAACACTGTTTTACTTATAAGATTTAAGTCTCGAAAACTAGTGCCTTCAAGCTAAACGTTTGAACAAGTAAAGCATATCCAAGGAACATCCATCTCTTTCGGCCCTCAGGGTGATTTTCTTGAACAGTTGTAGCTTTGTATTTGCTTGATATCAGCTGTTGAGATACTTTCAAGAGAATTGCTTGCAGAAAAAGATGCCAAACGCTGATGTCGCTCAAGGCCACATCAGCGTTTATTTTACGAACATGAGATGAAACGACGAGTAATCCAAATTGTAGGATATTAAGGAAGTTTTTACCCGACTATATAATGTAGAATGTAGGTATATGAATATAATGAATATCTGTATAATGTTCGTGGTTGATCAGTCGTAACGGCGGAGAAGATGTCCGGAGCGGCTATGTACGAGTTGGTGCGTGTCGGCTACAACGAGCTGGTGGGAGAGATCATCCGACTGGAGGGAGACATGGCCACCATTCAGGTATATACCTGCAAACACCTCCTTACTCATCTTAGTGTTTATCTGGTTGCCTTGTAGTGTTTTAGTGGCCAATTATATCGTACCCAACACACTTTTGTTACCATAGAAATATGGATCAGTTCCGAGATATTTGCCTACTTCTGCCGGCACTATCTTGTACCTATTTGACGTTGAATGTACTTAGTTCAACATAATGAGCTTGATTCATGAAAACCGAAATCTTACCCGGAAAACTTGGTGTACTTTCACTCAAAATTTTACAGAAGATCGAAGAATTTATAAGCGCAATGAGTTATGACCAAAAAAATATATTTTAGAAAAAAGAACATATAACAAACAAAAGGCTGAAGGTATGAATCTGCAGTGTCCAAGCGAATGAAATTAAAATAACAACCTAATTAATAATTTCTATTTCCCCAGGTGTACGAGGAAACCTCGGGTGTCACCGTCGGCGACCCCGTGCTCCGCACCGGCAAGCCTCTGTCCGTGGAGCTCGGCCCCGGCATCCTCGGCTCCATCTTCGACGGCATCCAGCGCCCGCTCAAGGACATCAACGAGATGACGCAGTCCATCTACATCCCCCGCGGTGTCAACGTGCCCTGTCTGTCGCGCGACATAAGCTGGGAGTTCAACCCCCTCAATGTCAAGGTCAGTCATACTCGGCTCCGTCTTCGACGGCGTCCAGCGCCCGCTCAAGGACATCAACGCGGTCCATCTACATCCCCCGCGGTGTCAACGTGCCCTGTCTGTCGCGCGACATAAGCTGGGAGTTCAACCCCCTCAATGTCAAGGTCAGTCATACTCGGCTCCCCGCTCAAGGACATCAACGAGATGGCGCAATCCATCTACATCCCCCGCGGTGTCAACGTGCCCTGTCACTGTCATATTTCAAGAAATTTTCTAACAAACGGAGACAACCTTCGAGGTTAGCACCGCTAACTAACTCTTAAGGAGAAGGTCATCAACTGTCCATAGAGGTCGGCCCCGACATCGACTTGTACTCCCAATTATAGTTCTCGAGTCCTTAGTTAGGTTCTTTAAGTGGACTCTTGTAATATAGGACTCGATTATAGCTCGTAATATACTCCACACAAACTCTCATCTTTCATTGTTCACTCGATCATAGCTCTTATTCCCACCGCATATACAGTAATGTATTCTCAGGTTGGCTCGCACATCACCGGCGGAGACCTGTACGGCGTGGTGCACGAGAACACGCTGGTGAAGCACCGCATGATCGTGCCGCCCAAGGCCAAGGGAACCGTCACCTACATCGCGCCCTCGGGCAACTACAAAGTCACTGTAAGTACCTACCATTGTCCGTGCTGTTAACTTACTACTGACTTGTATTCATTTGTTGCTGTTTTTAAAAATAGATTTATATGAAAGGATACATTTTTGCACTTAACTCGGAATTTAACATTTACCAAGGCGTTACTATAATTCAATTAATTTGTGTTCTATATTTTAAAACTGACATTCGATTGTCATATAAGCCTGAATAAGGATTAAATTATCGGTTTTGGTATTTAAGGGCAAAACTAGTTGTAAACGTTGTAACTACGTATATGTATACTTTATTTTAGATCTTAGATACTAAAACGACAGTCCGATTTTTCCGATTTGTCCAACCAATCTGTTATTTTAGTACAAAATTGGTACAAAATCAGGCCAATAGAACTGTTATTTCTATATCTGATATCTGAGATATTGAGCTATTAAACACAAGGCTTACGTTACAACCCCATAACCTTGTTTATAGGACATCGTGCTGGAGACCGAATTCGACGGCGAGAAGAACAAGTTCAGCATGTTGCAAGTGTGGCCCGTGCGCCAACCCCGCCCCAGCGCAGAGAAACAGCCCGCCAACCACCCGCTGCTCACCGGACAGCGTGTGCTCGACTCTCTGTTCCCGTACGTAGTCTGGGACAGGACAGGGCCTACTCTAGTGTCACTAGCGTCCGTCGTCGTATAGAACAAGTTCAGTGTGTTGCAACGGGTCACCCGTACGAATACGTCAAGTCTGGTGTAAATCGGCGCCTACACCAGTTACCCTAGCGTCCGTCGTTAGATAGAACAAGTTTCGCAGTATTTATATCCCTTTCGATTTTAAGTAGGTATTCCCAGTCGGGTTCGATAACGTAAAAGGCTGAAGTAAGTAAGTATTGCATGTAAAACTACAAAGAAATTTTAACGGAAAATAGAACCAGGTAACAACAGGCGGTCTATCATAGAGTATAGGCGGAGTATCATATACCAATCGAATAAGTTTTTATCCGAAAGTATCGAGCTGTAAGTCAACATTTAAAGCGTAAGCATTAATTCCGGTTAGGATTATGTAATTCGTATTCTAGTACATCTTAAAGTCGCTAGCATCTATAGAAAAAAATCTGATAAATTGTAATTCAAGTGTGAATATACTGTAATTATTGTAAATATGGTTGATTAGTGACACCCAACCGACCGCGAGTCAGACATAAACCCGTTCTGTGCGTAGGTGCGTGCAGGGCGGCACCACCGCCATCCCCGGGGCCTTCGGCTGCGGCAAGACAGTCATCTCGCAGGCGCTGTCCAAGTACTCCAACTCCGACGTCATCGTCTACGTGGGCTGCGGGGAGCGTGGTGCGTATTCTGAAACATCCTCCGGACTAATAAATAATAGTGGACTGTGAGCCGGCTAACCGATATCTTTGCCGGGAGAAAATAACCGAAAGTGCTTTTTGTTCTACGTTCTTGGGTGATTTAGTCCCTCCGCCGACGTACAGGCGGCTGACCTTCCCGGAGCCCCATAATATATCTCCCCTGCCTGCTTTACGACGTTATTATTTCCCGTGAAGCTGTGATGTCTTCACAATGTTTCGGATGGAAATTATTTCAATACCGACAATTACAATTACCTATTAGATAAAACGTTTATAAATGATTATGGAGTCTAAAAAATAAATAAATAGGACTAGAAAATAAGAAATATCACGAGAAAAGCTCGAAAAATGCTAGACTCAAAAATACTAGTCTAGTAAATCCTTAATCTTAGTCTCGTTCTTCTAATTTAGATTCATAAAACTCTTATTGTTACCAAGTTCATACTCGCACCGTTTCTTCTACCGCGACTCGTAGAACCTTACACTATTTCCCGTTGTTCCCAGGTAACGAGATGTCTGAGGTGCTTCGTGACTTCCCCGAGCTGACCGTTGAGATCGACGGTGTGACCGAGTCCATCATGAAGCGTACCGCGCTCGTCGCCAACACCTCCAACATGCCCGTGGCTGCCCGTGAGGCGTCCATCTACACTGGTAAGAGATCATTATCGCTAGCCTACTCTTCGATACTATTCAATAGTGTTCAATCCAAGCAGCCATCTTATCCCTATAAGAAACTCCTTTGGTTTTCAAAAAGTAGAATTCATCAGTCATCAATCACCAAATGAGAGCCTCGCGAGCGATAGTGTTGCGGGTTTCCCAGCACCGCTCTGCCGCTCTTAAAGGGAGTTTTCGGTACCGCGCAACTAAAGGTGGGAATAATATACCACCACCGATTCGTCAATTAAAGAGCAAAGCGATTTTCAAAATAAAATATCGGTTTTAACTTCTTAATTAACAGAAGCAACAAACAATGTTGAACATGAACTCTACTCTTTCGCTTCATGTTCCTATAAGTAGGAAATTAAGGTCTATGCCATTTATGCTGTGGGTATGAATAATAGTATTTTATGCAACCGTTGTTTAAGAGAGGTCAAAAAAGGCGAGTGGCGTGAGTAACAATTTGAAGCGAAGCCGAAAATTGTTAAAAAAGACGCCACGAGTATTTTTGACTCAGTTAAACAACGTTGCATACAATACTTTTTCTACGACCAAGCACTTACTTTGAAATAGAATTGTAAATTTAACAAATATTTTTCATTCAAGAAGTAGCAAAAATGGAGGGTACGGGCGGAAAAAGAATGAATGAAATTAAAAAACATGTCTATGGTTCACTTATTTGTCAGAGATGACATTTAATTTAAGGTTGTCAACAATGTATTTCATTCAATACTTTTTCTACTCCCGTACTTTTATTTGTCATTTAAAGGGTCGTGCACACACCTTTAAAACCCTACCTTATAGTTGTCAAGACAAGTCTTTAGTCTATTCCCCAAAAAAGAATTTGTGCATACACGCAGTATCTTTTTGGCGATTTTACGATACTTCGTGTAATAACCATGATAATCTGACAAATAAGTGAACCATAGACATGTTTTTTTTTAAATTGCATTCATTCATTCATTCTTTTCCCGCCCGTACTCTACATTTATGCTACTTCTTGAATTAAAAATATTTGTTAAATTTACAATTTTATTTCAAAGTGCTTGAACGTAGAAAAAGTATTGTATGCAACGTTTTTTAACTGAGTCCAAAAATACTTGTGGCGTCTTTATTAACAATTTTCGGCTTCGCCTCAAATTGTTACTCACGCCATTCGCCTTTTTTGACCTATCTTAAACAACGGTTGCATAAAATACTATTTTAAGTGGTCATTACACGAAGTATCGAAAAAGTGCCAAAAAGATACTGCGTGTATGCACAAATGCTTTTTTTGGGAATAGACTAAAGACTTGTCTTGACAGCTATAAGGTAGGGTTTTAAAGGTGTGTGTGTGTGCACGACTCTTTAAATGACAAATAAAAGTACGGGAGTAGAAAAAGAATGTATCTATTTATCTAAGTATAAGGTAGTTTTTAAGGTTTCTTGTATCATTAGTTACTTTAGATCGTATGTTTTTTTTTAAGTTACTTTGATGTGTAAATCTGTAAATCTGAGTATAAGATGTTAACATATTTGTACAGTGCGTTACTGAAGTTTCTGTAGTGTCCTTTTACATTTAATGTCGATATTATCTAAACTTTATGTTGCCGTTATTGGGAACTTTCCTAAAACGGGTTATTTTCTGTGCGTCAAATTATAAAGAACTAGCGACCTGCCCCGGGTTAACAAATTATACATAAACCTTCCTCTTGAATCACTATCGATTAAAAAAATCGCATCAAAATCCGTTGCGTAGTTAAAGATCTAAGCATACATACAGACAGGCGGCGGGAAGCGACTTTGTTTTATACTATGTAGTGACGCTGATTAACAATAATGTGTTAACTTACACTAATTTAACAATAAGATGTCAACTCAAAAAAATTACGTTCAGAGTTGACATTTTATTGCAGAATGAATGTGGGGGTAACACATTTTTGCTAAACGGCATCCCTATATTTGATGATCTGGTTTTGGCCAGGTATCACCCTGTCCGAGTACTTCCGCGACATGGGCTACAACGTGTCCATGATGGCGGACTCCACGTCCCGCTGGGCGGAGGCGCTGCGCGAGATCTCGGGCCGCCTGGCCGAGATGCCGGCCGACTCCGGCTACCCCGCCTACCTGGGCGCCCGGCTGGCCTCCTTCTACGAACGCGCCGGTCGCGTCAAGTGCTTGGGCAACCCCGACAGAGAGGGTGAGTCATATTCTATTTCACACCATTGTATGGGTGATCCGGAATAGGGATTGCAGAACCGGTACTGTTTAAAAGAACCGGGATTTTCGGTACCGGGCAAAAATGGAACCGGGATTTCCCGGTATTTTCGGTACTTTCGGGACTGCCTTCAAAAATCAGTTTTCACATCAATTTTCAGTAAAAAAAGCGTAAAACGACCACGAATCTTTCTTAAAACAATAAAAAAGTAGCACAGTGAAGGTACACACTTCTTTTGTACCATAATATGTGTCTTTAAGTCACACAATCATTAATATAATTTGTTTTTTTTTTCCTAAACTACATGATATTTTTACTATCTTTGTTGATTGGCAAAAACTGAATTGTGGCTCAGTAATATCATTACTTTTTTAAAATATGTAAGACGTTTTGTGAAAAAGGATAAAAAAAATTATAATTTTCGCATGCGTTCAAAATGGGCTGTGGACCTTCGAACATATAATAACAGAACTATCAATACGACAAATCAAGAAATTATTCAGCCAGAATTATTAATTCATTTAAAATATCATTATCATAAGTGAGTTTCTTATAAGTGTTTGAAATTGAATTAAAAGTAGTATTTTATTAATTACAAAATTGTCTCTATTTTTGCGTCTAGTTAGTACCTATACAAATATGAAATAACTAATTGTTCGTATAAAATTATTTATCGTACAAACATTTATGCCCTTAAAGCAGCGGTCGGCAACCCGCGTCCCGTGAACCTGCCACTTGCGGCCCGCGAGCCTCCCTGGCTATTTTGTATGTAATATTGACAAACGACAATGTCAGATAACGTCATAAATATTAACAAAGTGCGGCCCGCGTCAACTTCGTTAACTACTATGTGGCCCTTGGCTGGTAAAAGGTTGCCGACCGCTGCCTTAAAGTATCAAATTATGCAATTTTATATTGTCGGCATTGTCAAACCCATTGACTTTTTTTTTAATTTATTTTAATGTAGTGGTCAGCCGTAAAAGTATTACCATCAGCCTTAGATTGATAAAATATATTTATTTTCTTTATAAAACATGATATTTCATGCTAAGTAACAGAAAGCAGTCAAATATTGTACCGGAAATTATAGTCCCGAAAATCCCGGGAGTACCGGGATTTTAATTTTGAAATCCCGGTTCTTTGCTTGGCTCTAAATCCCGGGAATTCCCGGTCATTTCGGTACCGGTATTTCCCGGGAGCAAACCCTAATCCGGAAACGCTTTGCCCTGTTATACGACTTGTCTTCGATGCTCGACACTTTGTCCCGTTGGACCCAGGCTCCGCGTCAGGTCTTCGGTAGTCTGGCGACCTGGCCGTCTGGCCTTCTATGAACGCGACGGTCGCGTCAAGTGCTCGGGCGACCCCGATGGGGAGGGTAAGCCGTTGCGTCATATGTCATATTCCACACCATGCTATAGGCGATCCGTAAGCACGTTGTCCTGTTCTACGACTAGTCTTTGATGGACGCTGCACTATGTCGGTGATACCTCATGGCGTGGCGCGTATGATAATCGATCGCACTTTGTATAAGTCTTCCTACTTTCTGTATATTTTAATGCTACTGAATTATTATCTAACATGTAAAAATGTCTGATCAGAAAGTATATCAAATCGAATGAAGTACGTTAGCGGTTTCCTTAGCAGATGCAGATCGATCACCTTTACCCCCTTCCAGGTTCCGTGTCCATCGTCGGCGCCGTGTCGCCGCCCGGCGGTGACTTCTCGGACCCCGTGACCGCCGCCACCCTGGGCATTGTCCAGGTGTTCTGGGGTCTCGACAAGAAGCTCGCCCAGAGGAAGCACTTCCCCTCCATCAACTGGCTCATCTCCTACAGGTACCGTATTAGTTGACTTCTCGGACCCTGTGACCGCCGCCACCCTGGGCATTGTCCAGGTGTTCTGGGGTCTCGACAAGAAGCTCGCCCAGAGGAAGCACTTCCCCTCCATCAACTGGCTCATCTCCTACAGGTACCGTATTAGTTGACTTCTCGGACCCTGTGACCGCCGCCACCCTGGGCATTGTCCAGGTGTTCTGGGGTCTCGACAAGAAGCTCGCCCAGAGGAAGCACTTCCCCTCCATCAACTGGCTCATCTCCTACAGGTACCGTATTAGTTGACTTCTCGGACCCTGTGACCGCCGCCACCCTGGGCATTGTCCAGGTGTTCTGGGGTCTCGACAAGAAGCTCGCCCAGAGGAAGCACTTCCCCTCCATCAACTGGCTCATCTCCTACAGGTACCGTATTAGTTGACTTCTCGGACCCTGTGACCGCCGCCACCCTGGGCATTGTCCAGGTGTTCTGGGGTCTCGACAAGAAGCTCGCCCAGAGGAAGCACTTCCCCTCCATCAACTGGCTCATCTCCTACAGGTACCGTATTAGTTGACTTCTCGGACCCTGTGACCGCCGCCACCCTGGGCATTGTCCAGGTGTTCTGGGGTCTCGACAAGAAGCTCGCCCAGAGGAAGCACTTCCCCTCCATCAACTGGCTCATCTCCTACAGGTACCGTATTAGTTGACTTCTCGGACCCTGTGACCGCCGCCACCCTGGGCATTGTCCAGGTGTTCTGGGGTCTCGACAAGAAGCTCGCCCAGAGGAAGCACTTCCCCTCCATCAACTGGCTCATCTCCTACAGGTACCGTATTAGTTGACTTCTCGGACCCTGTGACCGCCGCCACCCTGGGCATTGTCCAGGTGTTCTGGGGTCTCGACAAGAAGCTCGCCCAGAGGAAGCACTTCCCCTCCATCAACTGGCTCATCTCCTACAGGTACCGTATTAGTTGACTTCTCGGACCCTGTGACCGCCGCCACCCTGGGCATTGTCCAGGTGTTCTGGGGTCTCGACAAGAAGCTCGCCCAGAGGAAGCACTTCCCCTCCATCAACTGGCTCATCTCCTACAGGTACCGTATTAGTTGACTTCTCGGACCCTGTGACCGCCGCCACCCTGGGCATTGTCCAGGTGTTCTGGGGTCTCGACAAGAAGCTCGCCCAGAGGAAGCACTTCCCCTCCATCAACTGGCTCATCTCCTACAGGTACCGTATTAGTTGACTTCTCGGACCCTGTGACCGCCGCCACCCTGGGCATTGTCCAGGTGTTCTGGGGTCTCGACAAGAAGCTCGCCCAGAGGAAGCACTTCCCCTCCATCAACTGGCTCATCTCCTACAGGTACCGTATTAGTTGACTTCTCGGACCCTGTGACCGCCGCCACCCTGGGCATTGTCCAGGTGTTCTGGGGTCTCGACAAGAAGCTCGCCCAGAGGAAGCACTTCCCCTCCATCAACTGGCTCATCTCCTACAGGTACCGTATTAGTTGACTTCTCGGACCCTGTGACCGCCGCCACCCTGGGCATTGTCCAGGTGTTCTGGGGTCTCGACAAGAAGCTCGCCCAGAGGAAGCACTTCCCCTCCATCAACTGGCTCATCTCCTACAGGTACCGTATTAGTTGACTTCTCGGACCCTGTGACCGCCGCCACCCTGGGCATTGTCCAGGTGTTCTGGGGTCTCGACAAGAAGCTCGCCCAGAGGAAGCACTTCCCCTCCATCAACTGGCTCATCTCCTACAGGTACCGTATTAGTTGACTTCTCGGACCCTGTGACCGCCGCCACCCTGGGCATTGTCCAGGTGTTCTGGGGTCTCGACAAGAAGCTCGCCCAGAGGAAGCACTTCCCCTCCATCAACTGGCTCATCTCCTACAGGTACCGTATTAGTTGACTTCTCGGACCCTGTGACCGCCGCCACCCTGGGCATTGTCCAGGTGTTCTGGGGTCTCGACAAGAAGCTCGCCCAGAGGAAGCACTTCCCCTCCATCAACTGGCTCATCTCCTACAGGTACCGTATTAGTTGACTTCTCGGACCCTGTGACCGCCGCCACCCTGGGCATTGTCCAGGTGTTCTGGGGTCTCGACAAGAAGCTCGCCCAGAGGAAGCACTTCCCCTCCATCAACTGGCTCATCTCCTACAGGTACCGTATTAGTTGACTTCTCGGACCCCGTGACCGCCGCCACCCTGGGCATTGTCCAGGTGTTCTGGGGTCTCGACAAGAAGCTCGCCCAGAGGAAGCACTTCCCCTCCATCAACTGGCTCATCTCCTACAGGTACCGTATTAGTTGACTTCTCGGACCCTGTGACCGCCGCCACCCTGGGCATTGTCCAGGTGTTCTGGGGTCTCGACAAGAAGCTCGCCCAGAGGAAGCACTTCCCCTCCATCAACTGGCTCATCTCCTACAGGTACCGTATTAGTTGACTTCTCGGACCCTGTGACCGCCGCCACCCTGGGCATTGTCCAGGTGTTCTGGGGTCTCGACAAGAAGCTCGCCCAGAGGAAGCACTTCCCCTCCATCAACTGGCTCATCTCCTACAGGTACCGTATTAGTTGACTTCTCGGACCCTGTGACCGCCGCCACCCTGGGCATTGTCCAGGTGTTCTGGGGTCTCGACAAGAAGCTCGCCCAGAGGAAGCACTTCCCCTCCATCAACTGGCTCATCTCTTACTACAGGTTATATTAGTTCGCTACCTTATGAAAGTTATGAAATATGCTCTAAGCTAAGACATCGCTTCGCTCATCTGGTTATTAGAAATGATCATTGCCAATGAAATATACAGTACATAGATAGAAGCCTATATGCTTGCGCTCAGTCTATCTCAAATAAATTGTGATACAGATGTAGTGCATAATTATTTTCCATCGTGTTTTCTCGGAAAGGTCATCCTACTTCAGTCAACCTCAGTACTTTTTGTACCGAGACTGACTGAAATAGCAATTAAGACACGTTTGTACGTTATCGTGAAAATACGATGGAAAATAATTAAATAATTATGCACTACATTTGTACATGTCGTTTTAATGACTGCGACGTTATTCTCACTAACGACTATTCAAAAGGTTCCTAGATGTTATCTAGTTTATTAAAATCATGCAAGTTTTATAAAACAAAATATCGTCAACAATATCAATTGACGTTTTGTTCGCAGCAAGTACATGCGCGCTCTCGACGACTTCTACGACAAGAACTACGCCGACTTCGTGCCGCTCAGGACCAAGGTGACCACTCATATAAAAAGTAGCCAGGCCGTTTTTAAACTTTACAAATATTAACTTTAAATAATATTCTGCCTCTGAAAGTTGCCGAAATCTTTCATTTTGTCGCGATTTAATTCAAAATACAAGTAGATGTCGCTACGGTCCCCTTGACCCATAATATGGTGGAAAGATTTGCTGGCTATGGATGAGGTCTTGGTGGCTCAGATGGCAGAGCGCTGGAGTATCGATCCAGAGGCCGTGAGTTCAAGTCTCACCCAAGACAGTAATTTTTCCACTTTTAAATTTATTCTAAGCTTAATAGCATCGTTCGCAGACGTTTCTGCTTGTTAAAAAATAAAATACAAGTCGTCCAGTATGACGTACATATTCACCTCCCACACTGACCGAGGGTTGGAAAAACATTTTGTGTCGATAATCTACCACCACAGACAATCCAACCTCTAGACATAGCATAGTCGCGCTACCCCCTCTGCCACACATACGGTAGCGTTACTCCATCTTCGAGTCGATCCCGTGCCGCGATCGGTCCGTGTCTCCGAACGGACCAATCACGGCACGGGATTCGCTCACCTCGTCCCCCCGCACCCCCGTATTTTTGGCAGCATCGGTTTCACGAAAGAATCGGCCTAAGCTCAGTCTAGAGGTCGGATTGTCGGACACTGACAATGTCGTATTTTATTTTTGAACTTAATAAGTGACCATTTGAAACATGACAGGTGAAGGAGATCCTCCAGGAGGAAGAAGATCTGTCGGAGATCGTGCAGCTGGTGGGCAAGGCGTCGCTGGCCGAGACCGACAAGATCACGCTCGAGGTCGCCAAGCTGCTCAAGGACGACTTCCTGCAGCAGAACAGGTACACAGGCCCTAGTGCGCCAAGTGTGTCTGTCTGTACACTCTAATCTCACCACATTTTACGTGAAAGTGGTCACGGAGAAAATAATTTATTTTTACCGTTCTTAAGCAGTATAAAATTACAAGAAAAATTGTGTCGAAAAATCTGAGACGGAGTACGTCTCAGATTTTGTTTCATCATATTTGGCGTAATACGATTTTACGATCACATTTACTTATATCATAAATGAAACAGAATTTACTACCATTTAAGGTTAACTTTGTCTACATATCAAATATTTTTTTATATAGGTCCTTGATTATTATTAATGAGGGTACGTTTAATCTACTCGACAGTTACTCGGCCTACGATCGCTTCTGCCCGTTCTACAAGACGGTGGGCATGCTGAAGAACATGATCGCGTTCTACGACATGTCGCGACACGCCGTGGAGGCCACCGCGCAGTCCGACAACAAGGTCACGTGGAACACCATCCGCGACGCCATGGGGCCCATCCTCTACCAGCTCTCCTCCATGAAGTTCAAGGTCAGTCATACATGAGAACATGATCGCGGTGTACGACATGTCGCGACACGCCGTGGAGGCCACCGCGCAGTCCGACAACAAGGTCACGTGGAACACCATCCGCGACGCCATGGGGCCCATCCTCTACCAGCTCTCCTCCATGAAGTTCAAGGTCAGTCATACATGAGAACATGATCGCGGTGTACGACATGTCGCGACACGCCGTGGAGGCCACCGCGCAGTCCGACAACAAGGTCACGTGGAACACCATCCGCGACGCCATGGGGCCCATCCTCTACCAGCTCTCCTCCATGAAGTTCAAGGTCAGTCATACATGAGAACATGATCGCGGTGTACGACATGTCGCGACACGCCGTGGAGGCCACCGCGCAGTCCGACAACAAGGTCACGTGGAACACCATCCGCGACGCCATGGGGCCCATCCTCTACCAGCTCTCCTCCATGAAGTTCAAGGTCAGTCATACATGAGAACATGATCGCGGTGTACGACATGTCGCGACACGCCGTGGAGGCCACCGCGCAGTCCGACAACAAGGTCACGTGGAACACCATCCGCGACGCCATGGGGCCCATCCTCTACCAGCTCTCCTCCATGAAGTTCAAGGTCAGTCATACATGAGAACATGATCGCGGTGTACGACATGTCGCGACACGCCGTGGAGGCCACCGCGCAGTCCGACAACAAGGTCACGTGGAACACCATCCGCGACGCCATGGGGCCCATCCTCTACCAGCTCTCCTCCATGAAGTTCAAGGTCAGTCATACATGAGAACATGATCGCGGTGTACGACATGTCGCGACACGCCGTGGAGGCCACCGCGCAGTCCGACAACAAGGTCACGTGGAACACCATCCGCGACGCCATGGGGCCCATCCTCTACCAGCTCTCCTCCATGAAGTTCAAGGTCAGTCATACATGAGAACATGATCGCGGTGTACGACATGTCGCGACACGCCGTGGAGGCCACCGCGCAGTCCGACAACAAGGTCACGTGGAACACCATCCGCGACGCCATGGGGCCCATCCTCTACCAGCTCTCCTCCATGAAGTTCAAGGTCAGTCATACATGAGAACATGATCGCGGTGTACGACATGTCGCGACACGCCGTGGAGGCCACCGCGCAGTCCGACAACAAGGTCACGTGGAACACCATCCGCGACGCCATGGGGCCCATCCTCTACCAGCTCTCCTCCATGAAGTTCAAGGTCAGTCATACATGAGAACATGATCGCGGTGTACGACATGTCGCGACACGCCGTGGAGGCCACCGCGCAGTCCGACAACAAGGTCACGTGGAACACCATCCGCGACGCCATGGGGCCCATCCTCTACCAGCTCTCCTCCATGAAGTTCAAGGTCAGTCATACATGAGAACATGATCGCGGTGTACGACATGTCGCGACACGCCGTGGAGGCCACCGCGCAGTCCGACAACAAGGTCACGTGGAACACCATCCGCGACGCCATGGGGCCCATCCTCTACCAGCTCTCCTCCATGAAGTTCAAGGTCAGTCATACATGAGAACATGATCGCGGTGTACGACATGTCGCGACACGCCGTGGAGGCCACCGCGCAGTCCGACAACAAGGTCACGTGGAACACCATCCGCGACGCCATGGGGCCCATCCTCTACCAGCTCTCCTCCATGAAGTTCAAGGTCAGTCATACATGAGAACATGATCGCGGTGTACGACATGTCGCGACACGCCGTGGAGGCCACCGCGCAGTCCGACAACAAGGTCACGTGGAACACCATCCGCGACGCCATGGGGCCCATCCTCTACCAGCTCTCCTCCATGAAGTTCAAGGTCACTTTACTTACCATAATATGCTTCGCGACACCCACCAGTAGTCTAAAAGAAAAATGCTTCTAGACACGAACCTTGCTAGTCATTATGATAAAGAGTTTAAAGACCTACTAAATGTAGGATTTCTCCAACAAGGGCTGATAATGATTTTTGGATTAGTGAGTTTTCTTAAACCTGCCATTATGTGCCTACGTTTCAGTGCAGAGAGTCCTTTCTGTGGTGTCTTCTAAATTGAACCCGCCAAAACGAACTAATCACAGCGAACAAGTCACACTAATAATCTGATAGGCAAAATTGTTGTCATATAAATAGTTTTATTCACGACCAGAATAAAAAAAATATTAGCTTTTGACAGTTTGGATAGTTGCTGATGCTGGCCAAGCTCAAGTTCAGCAACTAGACGGCCCCAGCTCTTGTCGGTGGAGTTGCCGACGATCATCCCTTTTATTTATATCTAGATATGTACAAAATAGCCACACTATACTTATTAAGGCATAATGTAAATTTATTAATTTCCGCTACCCAAAGGTCGTCTGGAAGAGATCGCTTTTTAGCGATAAGACCGCCCGTTGTTTACCTCTGTTTGTATTTCTGTTTTATTTGTATCGTCTTCTTTTATTGAGGTGTGCAATAAAGAGTATTTGTATCGTAAGGCAACATCCAAGTCTCATGGAATAAATAATATGAATGCAACGTTTCGGTGGCAGGACCCCGTGAAAGAAGGCGAGGCTAAGATCAAGGCGGACTTCGACCAGCTGCTCGAGGACATGGCCGCCGCCTTCCGCAACCTGGAGGACTAGACCACCCACGCGCGGGCCCGGCCTCCACCTGGCGGACTAGACCACCCACGCGCGGGCCCGGCCTCCACCTGGCGGACTAGACCACCCACGCGCGGGCCCGGCCTCCACCTGGCGGACTAGACCACCCACGCGCGGGCCCGGCCTCCACCTGGCGGACTAGACCACCCACGCGCGGGCCCGGCCTCCACCTGGCGGACTAGACCACCCACGCGCGGGCCCGGCCTCCACCTGGCGGACTAGACCACCCACGCGCGGGCACGGCCTCCACCTGGCGGACTAGACCACCCACGCGCGGGCCCGGCCTCCACCTGGCGGACTAGACCACCCACACGCAGGCCCGGCCTCCACCACCGTGGCCCTGAGGGCCTACCGCGAACCACGTTCGACTGTTACCTCCCTGTCACACTTACGTACGAATTTACAAGTGCGACAGAGAGGAAACACGTCGAACGTCGTTCGCGGTAGGCGCTCTGTTCATGTTCCATCCGTGCGTGGCGTCGCCTGTCCCATTACTGCTGCAGTTACCTGCTATTATACATGTTTAACCTTTTGACCGCCTAGAACACGCTAGAGGCGTCGTAACTAGTCGCGCCCGGCGCCATTAATACATTTAAGTGTTATGGCGTACGCTGTTGAGTAACCGTGAAGTTTAACGCCAACGTTTTTAATTGATGACGTAAAGCGTTCAAAGAGTTAAAGGCCCAACAGTTTTATCCGCTTGTAGTTTTTAATGTTAGCACTTGAATGATACTGCACGAACGTCTCCGGATAGTTGACGCCACGCCACGGATTGTCGCCCTTATTGTCTATGTAGAGAGTGCGTAGGTCGTTAAGTACATGTATTACTTATTTAAAGCTGTTGGGCCGCGTCCATTGTAAATATTGTTCCCACTCGGTGCGTCGCACCTTCGGTTGATTAGTTAAATTGTTATTATTAAAATAAAATACACTATTTATATACACTAACTGTGAATTATTTGCCCGATGATATTTTGTGTGAATTTTCGAAATCAATGTATCGATGAAATCCTCTTGCATTCCACGTTATACCTATTTAGAGTTAATCAAAATCGTGTTAACGCTTCAGCTCGCCGGTGTACGTGACGGCAGTCTGTGTTCAGTATTAAGTCGGTTCCAGTTGTACAAATATTAACGATGTGCTCGAGATTCTTGCTGTTTCGGCTCTGTGACGTTCAGTGTTGAGAGGAGACGAGAGTTATTATAAATAATAAATATATTAAATATTAATGAAGTTGTTTTTATTGAGCTTTCATCGCCATTCGTTGTTATCCAAAAGTCCCAAGCCGAAATCACTGGGTAAAGCGAACGAATCAAAATCAAACCCCTATAGAAAACCAGCGCGAGCGCGAAAATGACAAGTCTGTGAGAAAACCCTAACCAACCCTAACCATGCTCTAACCACAATAACCTAGGTGGTGACCTTTTAGGGCGTCCGCTAGATGGCGCGGGTGGCGGGCTGAATGAAACTCGCCAAAGAGATTTTGAAACTATACACTCTATTCTCTTTGCTGACGCGGAGCGTGCGTCGGATTTGAGGCCAAGCACGCACTACGATTTATTGTCGATAATTTTGTCGTAGAAATGCTACGGTAGGTAGGTGTAGGTGCTTATATGTAAGTGCACGCATATACGACAGAAAATATGTATTACAGCGCGAGTCTAAAATCATGTCGCAAAAATTTAAAACATAGTGCTCGCTTGGCCTTACCTGCTTCAATGGCACCCGCTCCGTGAAACAGCGCCAGCTAGCGTACGCCCTTATTATAGGTGGTTGGTCTGCTGTGAGCCCAAAGAGTAAAGTAAGTGTGAGCCCTACTCAGCAGACGCGTCTACTGCAATGACTGCAGCGCAGAGCAGAGTATTGTATTCTTCGCTGCAGCGTGACTTCTGAGGACAGCGGTATCTGATCAAACTTTTGTATGCAGTTTACCTGAGTCTCCGAGAACTTAGTCGTCCGCAATGTAACGTAAATTGCATGCAAGCATACAAGGTTTTTCCAAAAAATGCTAATATATTCCAATTAACCTCTCTTATGCCGGAACGCCGAAACAATTAATTAGAATGCTGCAGAATACAGCTTTTGAGGATTCCTTTTAAGATAAGTCATCTTTCCCAAAAGTGTAATCTAATTTGAACCTTAAATCGCATTGCTTGAAGGGCGCGTACCTGGTCGTACCGTACAATGCCTGGTAAGGGTTAAACTAAACTGGCTGATTCTAAAACTGTTCCTAAAGCAAATACTCTGACATTTAGGTATTCAACTATTTCAACTGACATCTAAGTTACTCTATGACATCTATAATCAATGTCAAAACATACCTTAAATGTTTGGTCGTTGGTAAATTTTTAGAAATATTTACAAGCCAGACTTGATCAAGTTTAGTGTCTGAGAGAGAAGTGAAAACCATCAAGATGGCCGATATAATATCGTTATCGTCGCCCGCCATGAGCGACAAGACGCTGCTGCTGAGCGTCGAGGACCTCATCTCCTTGGCCATGGGCCCCAGAGAGGTAACTCGATCTTCAGTCCAGTTAGATATAGGAAGATACAGGCTAAAAATACGAGTAAAAAACCGGCCAAGTGCGAGTCGGACTCGCGTTCCAAGGGTTCCGTACATTAAGTCCGACTCACGCTTGACTGCACATTTCTAATAGGTTTTCCTGTCATCTATATATAGGTTAAGAACTATTTTGTGTATTTTTTCAAAATTTTAGACCCAGTAGTTTCGGAGATAAGAGGGCGGGGATGGTCATTTTTTGCCTATTTTCTTGAATAACTGCTAAACTATTAATCCTAAAATTATTAAAAATTATGTTTGAGATTCTTACAATAAGCTCTTTCATTTGATATGTAACACGATAGGTATTAGTTTGAAAAACATTATTTTTTAATTTTCTCATTTACTCCCCAAAATGGGCCTCCATATTTAAAATTCATTTATTTACGTTACACGTCCATCTTTGGGTCACAAATTTACATATACTGTGTGCCAAATTTCAACTTAATTGGTTTAGTAGTTTCGGAGAAAATAGGCTGTGACAGACGGACGGACAGACAGACGCACGAGTGATCCTATTAGGGTTCCATACCTAGGGTTCCGTTTTTTCCTTTTGAGGTACGGAACCCTAAAAATATGAAGATGTCGGCGATATCAGTATACCTACTGTCGTCGCCCGCCATGAGCGACTAATACCTAGACCCTGCTGCTGAGCGGCGAGGACCTCGTCTCCTTGGCCATGGGCTCCAGAGAAGTAACTCCAGCACAGAATTAGATAGATAGGTAAATATGTACTCGGTACTCGTACATAATACAATGCCAAATACGAAACATCAGAGGGCCTACCGCGAAAACCGAAATTCGCAATATTAAATGAATAAGTTAATGATCTTACATTTTACTTCCACCCGACATCCGGTATCGGATCGGGCAGTGTGGAAACGGGCTCAGTTTGGTTACTGGGCCTATACCGATAAGGAGAACCTATATAACTTACAAAAGCAAGCTCTTATTTATTTATTTGACGTTCATAAGCGTATTGTAATATACCTACTTGAATAATAAACTATCTCATTTATTTTACCGTTTCCAGAAAAATACAGTGGACTTCAAGATGATCCAGACTGTTCTGCACATCTTGGCTCGTCAGATGCGCATGCTGGAGCAAAAAGTAACAAGCAACATTATATGAAGATTCTTGATCATAAATAAATATCATAATATTATATTATATATGTAGGCATATCGCATCGCAGACTTACTAAATATTGGTATTAAAGCATAATTATTATTGTGGAGGCAAAAAGTCTGGGCCGCGAAGCAGTAGCTGAGAATTAAGGAGATGTTTCCAAAAATACTCCTCCAAAAAAAGATGCAAGTCTCGCAACACAATTCTACTACAAAAAAGCTTTGAGATGTAATGTGAAACCAAGTCGGTTATTTTAGTCAGTGCCAGTGCCAGGGGGTGTTAAAACCGTATGAATAAAATATCTTTAATTTTTAATACGTATAATGACTTGGCCATCTCACGGCTGCATAGTGACATAAGGATCATAAAAATACTTTTAAAAATAATTCTAATTGAACATAACCCTAGCGCTTATCATCTGTCTGTCTGTCTGTATGCTTAGATCTTTAAAACTACGCAACGGATTTTCATGCGGTTTTTTTTTCAATAGATAGTGTGATTCAAGAGGAAGGTTTATGTATAATTTCAATTTGTAAACCCGTGCGAAGCCGGGGCGGGTCGCTAGTTATACATATTTACGATTACGGTACTAACGGTACGAGTAAAGCATTATGTGCGACTACCAAGTCATTATAATGTACTAAAAACCGGCCAAGTGCGAGTCGTTCTCGCGTTCCGTACATAACACAATTTTTAACAATGTATTTTTTATGTGAAACGTGAGTGAAATGTCTAGGTACTTATTAAAAACCCGTAGGCGTCGGATCAAAACCTAAGTAATTAAGTCCGACTCAAGCTTGATATTTCTAATAGATTTTCCTGTCATCTATAGGTAAAAAAACCGGCCAAGTGCGAGTCGGACTCGCGCACGGAGGGTTCCGCACCATCAACAAAAAATAGAGCAAAAAAATCGTGTTTGTTGTATGTGAGCCCCCCTTAAATATTTATTTTATTTTTAGTATTTGTTGTTATAGCGGCAACAGGCATTTGTGAAAATTTCAACTGTATTGTAAGGCTGTATGTCATGAACCGCGATAGCTAGTATCGCGGTTCATGATCATGACATACAGCCTGGTGACAGACGGACGGACGGACGGACGGACGGACAGCGAAGTCTTAGTAATAGGGTCCCGTTTTTTACCCTTTGGGTACGGAACCCTAAAAACTATTTTGTGTATTTTTTTCAAAATTTTAGACCCAGTAGTTTCGGAGATAAAGGGGTGGAATGGTCATTTTTTGCCTATTTTCTTGAATAACTGCTAAACTATTTATCTTAAAATTATAAATATATATATTTGAGATTCTTACAGTGAGCTATTTTATATTTTATAATATAGTTTGAAAAACTTTATTTTTTAATTTGCTCATTTACCCCCCAAAAGTGGCCCCCATATTTAAAATTCACTTGTTTACGTTATATATTGTCCGTCTTTGGATCACAAACTTACATATGTGTGCCAAATTTCAACTTAATTGATCCAGAGTAGTTTCGGAGAAAATATTAGGCTGTGACAGGCCCAGACGGACAGACAGACGCACGAGTCATACTATAAGGGTTCCGTTTTCTTCCTTTTATGGTACGGAACCCTAAAAATTAAAGATATCTTATTGATACGGTTTTAACACCCCCTGGCCTGGCACTGACTAAAATAACCGACTTGGTTTCACATTACATCTCAAAACTTTTTTGTAGTAGAAATGTGTTGCGAGACTTGCATCTTTTTACATGTAATATTTTTGATGGGATTTGATTTACGCGAAGTGGCCATATAGTGCTAGGTAAAAGAGGTTCTAGAATCTGTTTAATGAGGTCGAATTTAATTAGGTAAGTAGTACCTGTCTATCTCATTAACAGGGTGCTTTTACGTAGGAAATTAGTTTTCCAATTTTCTCCTAACCTAAAAACCTCATAAAACCTATAATGTTTCATACTTAATAGTTAATATACACTCCAGGTGCCGAGTACCTACTTACTATCAGCTGTAAAAATATTGGTAACTAATTTGTTGGCACTTTATATATGTATAAGTAGTGACAAAAATCGGACCAAGCAAATTTTGCACATACTTTACGGAGTGGCAACGCAAAATGTCATATTATTATGAAAAATATGCGGTTTATAGTGCCACTTGGTCAGTTAAACGTTTGTGCAGGAATAGCGTGTTATTATTATACAGGGTGGAAAGATAAGTCGGGCCCTGGAGGGAAACTACATACCTTAAATCCTTAAGCTGGCTCATTTTACTTAAAGGAGACATTCCTTTATTTTTAAAAAGAAACAAAACTGCATTCAAAGTATTTTTCTTTTTTCTTCAATTTGGCTTGTCTAAAAAAATCTTGAGTACTGAATATTAGATTTTATGGATATTTTGTACGACAGACGAGTGTAAGACCTAATGTTTCTTGGAGAACTGTTATCATTAATGTATCGACTAGTAGAATAAAATTGCGAGTTTTTATTTTTTGGAATTTTTAGTCGGTTCGAGTCCCGGGCGAGGCAAGCGAGTTTTAGAAAATCTTTGAATGCAGTTTTGTTTCTTTTTAAAAATAAAGGAATGTCTCCTTTAAGTAAAATGAGCCAGCTTAAGGATTTAAGGTAGTTTCCCTCCAGGGCCCGACTTATCTTTCCACCCTGTATATGTGGAGGGGAGGACTGGACAGGAGCAGTGATGCAGTGTGTGTAACGCACGCAGGTGGTGTTGGTGGCCGGCGAGTTGCCCCTGCCCGCGGGGACCGCGCCGCCGCCGCGCCGCCGGAGCCGCCGGGCTCTGTCCCGAGACGAGAGGAGGAGCTACCACGGAGGGGTATCCAGGCTTTTACTAATCTCATTCCATAGTCCATATCTACTGTTAACCCCTTGACCACCAATGATATAGGTACCTACAATTATAATATATCGTTGTTGACCACCAAACATGTCACATGACGCGTGCGGCTACAACCCAAATATGAATCTTTGTGCATTCTGACGATGGTTCACTATGACGCGCCACGCACGAGAGGCGAGGCGTTCAAAGGGTTAACTGATAATTTGGTCGATTTGTAAGATCATTCATATAAGTACTCACCATTCATCACATAAGTTGGCAAGGAACTAATGCGTGGTGATTTTCTGGTAGAGGGAGGGCTGAATAAAATTCTTGGACTAAACCCTAATTTACAAATAATAATCTCTACACTCTTGACATGTGTATAAGAAATCAGCTCCACCTAGGGTTGCCAGATCGAAAGGTGCTATCATCGGGAAAAAATATCAATATATCGGGATTTTGTGACTTAAGTCGGGAAAAAAAAACATCGCACCCTCACCGCACAGTCTCTCGCCACGCGCGCCCCGCGCGCTCGCTCAACGACAGTTCGGAACTTGAAATTATTGTTTTATAACGTGAAGCAGTTCATTTTTAGCATGTCAGGGAACACATGCTAAAAATCGGGAGAATCCCGCCAAATCCCGACCATCTGGCAACCCTAGCTCCACCTCAAGCATTCAGCCGTTTTGTGGTTTTGGCCACAAAGTGGCAACACACGTACAGCAACTTCTCACCAACCACCTCGATAAAACCGCACAATTACAACGTATTTCCGTTTCCTATTTAATTTCTTAATCTTAATTTCACTTTAAGTAACAAGACACAAGTGGTATGTTTGGCACGCACTTTTCTCTGACCTATTCAAAATGGGATCGTTCTCTTTTCCTTCGATTAATTATAAATTCGTTGAGAATTAAAATATAAAGTAATGTTTAATGATCGCATTTCTCTGACTGCATAGGTGTACCGTCGCGGGACGCCGCCTGAATTTAAAACTGAAGAAGAACGGCTCGCATGGGAGAAAGAACAAGATGAGCTAGAAGAACAATCTAGAGCCAGAGCAGAATCTAGACGGAAAAAGAGCAGGGGCTCATTAGATGTTGACGAAGACGAGAATGAGTACGATAGGCCTGGGGCGGGGCGTGGCCGTCGTGATGACGAACCAGGGGGCCGGGGCAGGTCAGGACGGGGGCGCGATAGATATGACGACGGACGCGGCGGTCGAGGCAGGTCAGGCAGTAGGGGAGGTGCAGATAGAGATAGAGATGAAGGTGGTCGACGACGTAGCAGAGGTGGGAGGTATAGCGATGAAGATGAAGGGGGAAGAGGGGGTAGACGTAGATCAAGGCGACGTGGCGGTAGGGATGGGGACGAGGAGGGCGATGAAGGGGGTAGAGGTAGATCAAGAGGACGTGGCGGTAAAGATTGGGACGGGGAAGATGTTGAAGGGGGTAGAGGTAGATCAAGAGGACGTGGCGGCAGAGATAGGGACGGGGAAGATGATGAAGGGGGTAGAGGTAGATCAAGAGGACGTGGCGGTAAAGATTGGGACGGGGAAGATGTTGAAGGGGGTAGAGGTGGCAGGGATAGGGACGGGGAAGATGATGAAGGGGGTAGAGGTAGATCAAGAGGACGTGGCGGTAAAGATTGGGACGGGGAAGATGTTGAAGGGGGTAGAGGTAGGTCAAGAGGACGTGGCGGCAGGGATAGGGACGGGGAAGATGACGAAGGGGGTAGAGGTAGATCAAGAGGACGTGGCGGTAAAGATTGGGACGGGGAAGATGTTGAAGGGGGTAGAGGTAGGTCAAGAGGACGTGGCGGCAGGGATAGGGACGGGGAAGATGACGAAGGGGGTAGAGGTAGATCAAGAGGACGTGGCGGTAAAGATTGGGACGGGGAAGATGATGAAGGGGGTAGAGGTAGATCAACAGGACGTGGCGGTAAAGATTGGGACGGGGAAGATGATGAAGGGGGTAGAGGTAGATCAACAGGACGTGGCGGTAAAGATTGGGACGGGGAAGATGATGAAGGGGGTAGAGGTAGATCAACAGGACGTGGCGGTAAAGATTGGGACGGGGAAGATGATGAAGGGGGTAGAGGTAGATCAAGAGCACGTGGCGGTAAAGATTGGGACGAGGAAGATGATGAAGGGGGTAGAGGTATATCAAGAGGACGTGGCGGTAAAGATTGGGACGGGGAAGATGATGAAGGGGGTAGAGGTCGATCAAGAGGACGTGGCGGCAGGGATAGGGACGGGGAAGATGATGAAGGGGGTAGAGGTAGATCAACAGGACGTGGCGGTAAAGATTGGGACGGGGAAGGGGGAAAGGATAGGACAGGAAAGCGAGGTGGGCGGGAAGACGAAGGAAGCTTTGAAGGGATAGGGACAGGGGGTAGAGGACGAGACGGACGGGGGAGAGAAGGCGGACGAGATGGAAGACCTAGAGATGATGGGAAAGATAGAGACGAGGAAGATGATGAAGGGGGTCAAGGTAGATCAAGAGGACGTGGTGGTAAAGATAGGGACGGGGAAGGGGGAATCGATAGGTCAGGAAAGCGAGGTGGACGGGAAGACAAAGGAAGCTTTGAAGGGGTAGGGACAGGGGGTAGAGGACGAGACGGACGGGGGACAGATGGCGGACGAGACGGAAGAGGTAGAGATGATGGGAAAGATGATGCGGAACGAGGAGGCAAGCAAGGCATTGGAGTTCGTGGTGAGCAAGTTTTTTTTTATTCAAAAACTGAGTTAATGCTTACGTCGCCAATGTCGCCATAAGATATATCGGAGCGGCCAAGGTGCTCACAAATATCTGAACACGCCTCTATTGTCAAGGCGCTAGAGTGCATGTTTAGATATTTTTTAGCACCTTGGCAGCTCCGATATATATCTGATAGCGACTGTACCTACATATCTTTATTTCAACAGAAATTGAAGGACCTGGAAAGGAAAAAGTGCTTGTTGGTAAGATACATTTTTATGTAGATGGATGTCAATGGATTGTAGGCCAAGTAGATATAGACACAGGGATGGGCGCATGGGCGGCTGGCAACCCCGTTTCTCGCCGAGATTTGTGGTGTATACTTTTATCAAACTTGCAATGATCCGCCTACGGCTACGGTGGCCAGAAAAACGACCGAGAAAAAAACTGTCTAAAAATTGAATTTAGGAAAGAGCAAGTACCAGAACTACCTACCAGGGCCTAATGAGCAGAGATGTGACTTATTTGAAATACTTGTATTTAAAATGCAAATACTAAATGCAAAATACCTATTTTGTATTTTGTATTTAAATACCTTTTGAAGAAAACTATTTTGTATTTTATTTGAAATAGTTTTTGGGACCTATTTTCTATTTTCAAAATACAAAATACTTTATAGTAGGTAATGTAGGTAGGAGTTACAATCTCTTCTGATGTTACAATCCTGGCAACTCTCTCATACTGTTGAATCTGTTTAGTAACGTCGCACATGACCACAAGCGTAGCGAGTGGTTAAAAAAGTGGAATCTTGAGTGTTGCGAGGGTTTCAAGGTACGAGAGGAGAACAAACGTTTCTGCCCTGATGAAACTTTTCTGCACAAACGAGACGTTTTCATCACACTAACGAGAGGCATTATACTAGCTGTAAAACATTACAAATCTAAATTAATGCTTTTAAAAATTGTCCGTTATAAACCATCATCCATCCATCCTTCCGGTTAATATGAGCAAACAACTAGACATTTTCACTTTAGATAGAGGACTGATTGACACACTGTTTTCAAAGAATGAAGAGAGTCTTTTCAATTCGGATATTCTGAGTAATACTTTTTAATTCAGACTAGGTATTCACTATTCAGAGTCCCTTTTATCGCAAAGTATTTGTATTTTTAAAAAGTATTTTGAAAATACCTATTTTGTATTTTAAATACAAATTCAAAAACTATTTTGTATTTTGCATTTGAAATAGTATATCAAGGAAGTATTTGTATTTTGTATTTAAATACTTTTTATAAAGTATTTTTCACATCTCTGCTAATGAGTTACGAAAAAGTATCGTTGACCAACCCGCTGCGCCCCGGCGGCCGGGGCCGGGGCGCACGATATGAGAGTATCGCGAGCCGCAGCTGCTGTTTGAAAACAATAAAGAAGGTGGCTTTATAGGCCAGGCCTAGGTGACTAGATTGTATGAAATTCCTTTACATATCATCTTCACTCATGGCACCGGATACGTAGTACATATTTCCGGACCTAATTTGAAATAAGTCATGTCAACATTTCATTGCAAGTTTGAGAAAAAAATATTTTGGTCAGTGGTTTTAAGCTTTCACCATTTTTTGTCACTTGTAGTTTAGTTTAGTTAGCTAATTTGACTGTTTCTATATTACTTCCTCAAGGAAAAACAACAGGGTTTAAGTATAAGTGAAGTGAATGATGCTAGCTATTTTTTTCCATTTCAGTTGAAAAAGGATCATCAACTATTGGATCTAGACGCGATCGAGGTACCTATACTCATTGTAAACATTAGGTAAATAGTACTGGAAAATTGGAAATTATTTATTTCTTAGGTAAATATTTCGTTTTGACAATACAGTTAATGGAGTCTCCTAGTAATGACGAAATTACCTGCTAGCACTTACGGCGCTGCTAAGACGTTCCTCTATAATATGCGGATGCAAATACTAATACATACCTACTAATTAATTTATTATTAATTCCTGCACGAATTTTGCCTTAATCGCACACATCGGAAAGTGGTTCAAACTTAACTAACAAAAGTTGACAATAATACAAACAAAAAAGTCAGTGTAACTGTACACCGATTTTGCAACGACAAGTGTACGTATCATTGAAGTTGAGTTTTATGGCGGCATTTTTAGAGTCTGTTCGTTGCCAAGTCAAATGAGCACCGAGTCCGCTTGTCGTTTGTAACAGACAGCATCGCCGTGGTGACGCAGTCGCAGTTCCGGCTGCTGGAGGCGCAGGTGGAGGAGCTGGTGCGGGCCGCGGGGCCGCTGCCGGCGCTCGCCCTGCCCGACAACGAGCGGCTGCGGCGGGACCTGGCCGCCGGCGCCTCGCTCACCGACGCCATGCAGGCCATGCAGGTTCACATCCTCGCGTCACCAGACACAGTTCCAGCTACTAGAAGCGCTGACCAACCCTGACCCCGGGAAATGCCAGAAAGATTTGTACGGTAAGATATCGCTTGGGCCCCTCCCTTCCGACGTGTCAGACCCGGTATTGCTCGAAGGGAATTTTCTCAGGAAATTCAAAATTTGTATCTGGTAACCCTCGTCGCAAGTAGTAAGATTAAAAAGAAGTAGTTAGTTAAGAAAGTAGAAAGTTAGAAAGAAGTAGATCGATACATTTACAAGTTCGTCAAGTTCTTCATGATCGTGAGTTTTTAACTGAGCTTAAGAGCTTAACACACATTCTGATCAAAGAATCGCGAGACTTCTGTTCGGGGCGATCTATACCCACTGACATATTGTCATTGACATTGTCAATGTATTTACTGTGTGTTACACAATTCCAGGTGTCTGCTCGCGTGCAAGCCGCGGAGCAGGCCATCATGAAGCTGGGCGGGCTGCTGACGCAGCTCGCGGCCAGCGGGGCGCTGCCGGCCGCCGCGGCCGGGGCTGTCATGGCGGGCGGCTGGGCGGACGACGAAGAGGTCACTACACTACCCACAGTGTTCACTGAAAATTAGTAAACCTAACAAACATCTACCTGTAGCACAACCTGGGATGATCACTAGCATTCAAACTTCCTAAGTTAAAAGTATAAAATCATTGGTTCATTGTCAACGAAATATCATTTTTTTTTCTACTACAATTTTTTTTGGAAAATAATTGACGTTATAACTTAAGGTCAATGTGGTGAAGACCAGCTATAAGGCAAGTACGTCTAATCACTATAACATTTATATACGTACGCCACTTACAACTCGGTTGGAATAGCAATTATTCATCTTAAATCCATTGCTCTCCAATAGATATCGCATGGACGAACAATTAATCAACTTAATTCGCGTTTCGAACCTAGCCGCCGAGTTTAAAATAAACCTTTTTCTACTCGTCGACTGCAATTCTTGAATTAAGACTTCGTATACCAAAGTGAAATCGCATACTTTTTTCACTATGGCACCCCAACTCAACTATAATATTCATTTCGATACAGTTTAGTCAACTATAATATTCATTTCAATCTCGTACCTTACTTAGCTAAACCTAAGCTTAGGTACACACACTAAACACGGTACTCGACTGAAAAGCTCTCCATTATATCACGATTGTATAAAATACTATTTTTTTACGTAAGTTTACATACAGACCAATTCGAACGTAAGCAGGTAAGTAAGTTTGTGTATTAGAACAAATTAAATAATTTTCAGAAAATATTTTAATTTGTTTTTATTTCAAGTAGACACACTACTATATAAATTATAAAAGCTTTAAATAGATGTCATATAGGTACTCAGTAAAAGTGACCAAGGCCTCCAGTGCCCCAGGCTGGAATCGAACCAGCGTCCTCTGCTATCGCACCTGCGATCTGCGACCTGCCGCGATAGCAGAGGACGCTGATTCGATTCCAGCCTGGGGCACTGGAGGCCTTGGTCACTTTTTCTTAGTATATGACATTTATATAAAGTTTTTATAAGTAAGTTTGTATTAATAAAACGTATTGATATTGAAAAACAAATATTCCAGGTGCTGATAAAATCAACAACTTTGGGCACGGCGTACCAGTCGGGCCGCACCGACCCCTCGGCCAAAGAAGGGCCTGGATACGGACAGGTATCTACGAGTATGCTCTAATACATATTACATACTAGCTGAGGTACCCAGCTTCGCTCAGGGAGCTGACATGAGAATTGTGTGGTGGTTGTAATAAAAGGAACAACTTTAAAATATATTTAGGTTTTTTTTACTACAATACCTGTACCTACTTCTACGTACATTTTTTTTATTTCCAACTCGAGAAGTCGAGAACAACCTACGACCCGTACCTAATATAGTTGACCGTGAGAAAAGCATAGGGAATAGGGATAACTGGAAGTGTTTGTCAAAAATCTCCTGAGATTGTGAAGGCTTCGAATAGTCCACGATGTTCTAGAATATTCCAAAACATTTGAATGTGTTCTGAAACACTCCACAATGATCTGGGATCCTGGATTCTAGGCTATTTACAAATATTTTATAACATTCCAGAATATTCCGGAATGTTCTCGAACATTCGCACATCACAACTGTCTTGCTTACCCCTACTACCCTACCTATATACCCCTACCAATAGGTAGCCCCAACCCTATAAAAAAGGCTTCGAATGGTCCAGAATATTCCACATTTGAAAGTGTTCCGGAATGTTCCACAATGATCTAGAATGTTCTTGAATATTCGACAACTTTCCAGAATGTTCTGTAGCTCCACCCATACAAAAAAGGCTTTGAATGGGCCACAATGTTCCAGAATATTCCACAACATTCGAGAGTATTCTGGAATATTCCACAATGATCTGGGATGTTCTCAAACATTCGACAACATTCCAAAAAGTTCTAAAATATTGTAGAATGATCTCGAATACTCTCGAATGCTCTGGACTGTTCTAGAAATGTCTAGCCCCCGAGACCCGAGACGGCTTCGAATGTTCCAGAATATTTCACAACATTCGAAAGTATACTGGAATGTTCCACGATGATTTAGAATGTCATCGCATAATCGACAACATTTCAGAATGTTCTGAAATGCTGTGGAACGCTCTCGAATACTCTCAAGTGGTCTGGACTGTTCTAGAAATGTCTAGCCTCCGAGGCGGCTTCGAATGTTCCAGAATATTCCACAACATTCGAAAGTGTTCTGGAATGTTCACAATAATCTAGAATGTTCTCGAATATTCGCCAACATTCCAGAATGTTTTGATATGCTGTGGAATGCTCTCGCATACTCTCGAATGTTCTGGACTGTTCTAGAAATATCTAGCCTCCGAGACCCGAGACACCTCCCCAGGTACACATTTTTGTAGGTATATACTTCCCGATCTATTCTGAACTTTGTTTTATTAAGTTAAGGTTCAAAATTCAAAAACAAAAACAACTGCTTCTTGGTCTCAGAGGGCGAAACTTTCAGCCCTTATATCTTCAAAAGCACACCCTTCAGGTAAAAACGGAAAACTTCTTCATGGACGGCAGATAGAGGGCTACCACCCCATATAGCTTCCTTGATCGTATCGGGACTCATTTCTGAGTTTTAGCGGCACGCACATTGTACACTTTCTTTTATTATATATATTGATTATATGTCGTCGCGATCAGGGAGGTCGTAGCCATTGAGCGACTTGTGGTGCAAGGCAAAACCGATAGCACTAGACCGAGAGCACGAGCCAGATCACCTATGCGATGGATCAACCACATTAAAGCTGCAATAGATGGGCCTATGTCATAGATGGCCTATGTCTATAACACGCAAGCATAGGGAAGACGGCTGTCAGAGAGGAATGGAGGCATCTTCAGGAGTGAAAACTCTGTAACTCTGTCAGGAGTGCAAACGACGAAGAAGAAGAACAATATTACAAATGTGACAGTTTGTATATTTGGATGATTGTTTAACAAGCACAAACGGCTAAAGGCAACGGGGCCGAGTAGCATACTCTATATGAAATCTGCTTCCCCTGGCGACACCCTTAGACGTAGCGTAGAATACCTTTTGCCCGGAATTGTCCCCTGAGCGGATGTATATATTTCCAGGCAGGGAAGACGCCGCCAGGAGGTACGGGGGTTCCATCGAAGGACGGCGCGCCCGCCGCCGGCAAGTATGTCACCAAACCGGAGATGGGGTGAGTAAAAAAAGAAACATTAATTACCTACGTGTAGCCGTATGGATATCGGAAACATTCAATAAAAAGGTTTGAATTATTATTTTCCTCTAGAATGTCAAAAAGATTGGTTGACTTCAATCAGAAGTTTTAAGTACCTTCGATATTTAGTTTTTAATGAACATATTAAACAAACTACGCATCTCTCTTACAGCTTCGCACTGACGAAGTTCCACGATGAAGTGACAAAGTCGCTGCGAGCACAAATCGAGAAAGCTGTCACGACTGCCGAGAATGCCGAGAAGACGGCCAAGACCGTCGGTCAGTATCCATAAGCTCCAAGGCCTACGATTCCAAATTGGCGCCAGCGCACCCTGCCTTGTGCAGATTCCTGCAGATTTCTTTGGCGCGTTGATCTTTCTCGACCTGGTCACCACAAACCTTAGGCAATTCAATACTGTTACGTGCTATCCAATCCATTATCATGGTTAGGTATTGTCTTAAACGGTGTCCGCACTAAAAGAAACTTTGCTCCGACAGACGGGAAGATGGATGAGCTCCTGAGGATGGACGCGCGGCTGACGGCGCTGCAATCCACGGTTGAGGACTACACCGAGCAGCTGAACGGCTTCGACGCTGGTCTCACCTCCCAGGTGATCATCACACGTTTAAACATTGTAACATTATATGATTTATATGAAATCCCTCATAAGTCTCATAAGTCATAACATTCCTACTAAATATCTGGGAGCTAGAAAATACTTAACTGTATTTTTAGCAGTTCATAGGTAAACATCGTGAGGAAACCTGCATACATCTGCGAAAAAATTCAAAGGTGTATGTGAATTCCGCAATCCGTATTGTGTGGGACTATAACCCAGCAAGCCCTCTCGCGTCTGAGAGGACGAGGCCTGTGGCTAGCAGCGGGGCGGCATAAGTGTCGTTAGGAGGCATCATCACACACTGCACAGTCATGATAGATAGATAAAAAGTTTATTTGACTGTTGCAAAAACACAGTCAACAAAGACTGTTGGTAAGGTAAGATTTGAACGTGATTGTTGCGTGCAGATGGCAAGTTTCAAGGAGCAGATGACGACGATGCACACCGAGCTGCAGGAAGGGCTGGAGCAGCTGGTGGTCAGCAACAGTAACCCCGAGACTGCTGGTAACCTACCCTCTATTATCGATCACCATCCTCCCCTTTGAGGTGATAAAAGTACCTCGTTGCAGAGAGCCGTGACCCATGACAAAATGTTATTTGATGGTTTTCATTAGCTGTTCTACTTTACTAATTAAATAATGCTTTTCAAAAGTTTTTTTTGTTAATACAAAAGAAAATACATACCTATAAGAAAAAACCGGCCAAGTGTGAGTCGGACTCGCGCACGGAGGGTTCCGCACCATCAACAAAAAATAAAGCAAAACAAGCAAAAAAACGGTCACCCATCCAAGTACTGACCCCGCCCGACGTTGCTTAACTTCGGTCAAAAATCACGTTTGTTGTATGGGAGCCCCACTTAAATCTTTATTTTATTCTGTTTTTAGTATTTGTTGTTATAGCGGCAACAGAAATACATCATCTGTGAAAATTTCAACTGTCTAGCTATCACGGTTCGTGAGATACAGCCTGGTGACAGACGGACGGACGGACGGACGGACGGACAGCGGAGTCTTAGTAATAGGGTCCCGTTTTTACCCTTTGGGTACGGAACCCTAAAAAACGTACCTAATACAAAGGAGAAATTGTTACGAAATGGCTTCATCTAAGAATTAAGCATGTTGTTAATCTTCCAACCAACCAAAGCTCTGATCTTCCGAATCTTCCGATGAGACGATCGCTGATTTTCCGTGAGACCACCAAGTTTCTATAAAAATACCAATGCCTATAATATGAAATAAATGCTACATTCATCTTTGCCCTGCTAACCTCCCACCACTCGTACAAATGTTTCTTGGCAGCGGTGAAGGAATTGAACGAGCGTTTCGAGGACCTGGTGCGAGGCCATGACGAGACCCTGCTACAGCACACGACGCTCTCCAACATGCAGCACCAGCTCACCCTGGAGCTCAAGGTGAGTCGACAGGACTACGTGTGGCCCAGAGAGACGAACTAAACCATCAATGAGGTGGACAATTAGATGGCTCAGTAGACGAATTTGTAATAATGCTTCATGCTTGACAATTGTCACTTACCTAACCTATCTTTGAAATTATGACTTTGATCACGGCTGTCAGGAGTTAAACGACAAAGAAGAGAAGACGGAGTATTCGCAAATATAGTTATTATAAATTAGTAAACATCCAAATGCATTGCTGGTAGGTGCCAAAACGTAATAACCTGTAGTGCGCGTGCCGTGACCGCTGCAGGGCCTGAGCTGCAGGGGGACCACCGAGTGCGTCGACTTTTGGTCAAAGGGCCGAAACACGACTCGTTTCGGAGGTTCAGGGAGAAATTGCCGAATCTGACACAAGACCAGACACTTTAGTTTAAAGTTTATGAAATATGTGTGTGGGCTTATGTGGGCCTCTGTTGTCTAAAAATAAATGATTTTTGATTTGATTTAATAATATATTTTGTTTGCAGACGTTGGTGGAGGGCATCGAGATGCTGCGGGAGCAGAAGGCTGACCGCGATGAACTGCTCGACATTCTGCGAGACAAGGTTGCTCCACTTTTTTAAACTTTCCCAAAAAAGCGGTTGTCCCGAAAAATCCTGGCGGCGCTTTGTAGTTAAAGGCAACTTTGTAATAAATTTTACGTCACCCTAGCTAGGCCCATAAGTGGGATTTTATTCCCGCTACGCGAGAAGAAAATCTCACTTCCTGGCCAAGGCAAGACGTAAAACTTTAGACAAACCACGGGCGGTAATTCGTAAAGCCCCAGACCGCATATTTTTGGCCCTCACTTTCGGTTCGGGCCACAAACACCTGCGATCTGGAGCATTTACGAATTCACCTCCCTAGGTATGTAATGTACTATAGCGCCTTCTGCCTTATCTAGAGCGAGCACTTATTTTATTTTCCAAATATACAAGTTTACAACTTTACAGTTACACCAAAGCACTCATACTACAATAAATCATATTATTAGATTACATTAATATTACTTGGGTACTTTCAAACCAAATGACACTTTTCCATCATAATATACGGTCTGTCTAGACATCTAAGTAATTATAATTAATTATGTTTCTATTTTTACAATATGTTTGCCATACGATTAATAGTTATTTGTACAACAAGAGATCAAAGTTTGATATTTCTTCGAGTGCTTATTTTGAGTCCCGTGCAAGCGAAAGATTCTATAGACTCTATAGTATTAGATAGAGATATTCTAATTTAGAATCTTGAGCGTAGTAAGGGACTCAAAAGCGCACGAGATGTATATAACTTTGATCTCGTGTAGTTCATAAAACTTTTCACCTCAGCAGTGAGAACATTTAGACAACCCGAAAACATGTAATCCTTCTTCATCACTTACCTATTTAGTCATGTTTCTTAAGATATACTTACAATTAAGTATAATTACCACAATCAAACACAAAAACAAACAAACAAACGTAGTATTAAATTTCAGTAAAATAGGTAATATATGAAAACAACGACCATCAATTGATTGACATTTGAATCGGCAACTTTTTTTTTGTAAAAAAAAAAACATTGTAAGATACGGTCCGAATTACGGATACTTACTATTTGTAAACTATTGTAGAGATTCTTAAAAGTATAATTATTTATTTTACGTGATATACTGTGTATTTTTTGAGTTCATTATTTTAATCGTACAATAAATTACGTAAAATATAGTGTTTTTATCAAATCTGAAACTTTATTTTCATTAATTACATATTAAGAATTCATACTTGTATGTGTTTTGGAACGATGCGTTCTGACGTTTTTCGGGGGTCTATTATAAACCGTCAATATACCGTTGAATGTCGTTTGAAAATTTTTTGTCTCTTTTTGCTAACGACGTGAAAGGGACAGAGATAATAAAATCCAAGTATTTCGAACTTGTATTAGACCCCGCATGTTGAAATGACATTTGAATATTATGGTCACTTGAATGTCATTTTGTCTCACTCAGTGAGCAAAATGCGATTTTGCTCACTGTTTTTAAGTAGCAAAGTACCCTTGTTCGAGCTGCTGAGGTGAAAATAAATAAATCATAATTATATACTTAAATATATTTATTTGTCTATGCTCTACAGTCTACATAAATGACTTCGTCTTTTTTACCCCCTTGAAGTTGTTCTTCAACCTGCAAAGAGATCAAATAAGGTCGCTGCAATCGTATCTTGTGGTTTCCGTTTGGTAGGCGGACATCAGCATGCTGGACGGGCTGGTGCGACAGGAGGAGTTCGAGCGAGCGCAGGCGCATCTGGAGCAGCAGATCGATCAGTGCAACGACAAGTTTAAGAGGCAGGACCAAGTCTGGATGGTGAGTTCACAATCTATTAAAGAATTACTAATATCAAGTTCCGTTTTAAAAACTCGCGTAGACTGCTGCCTATGGCTGGAACTTTCATTAACTTCCCAAATCTGTCAGCTCCCAGTGGCTCATATATGAGCCAGAACGCTTATGGGTGACGTCATATCGTGGGATTCGACAGGTTATAATCAAAGCCAACGTCATGCTTTACGTCATACCTATAGTGTCAATGTACATCTTATCATAGGTTTCTGGTTACAAAGTGCTACTTCAGCACCATCGCTTGAAGCGGTTAAGGTTGGGAGGTTTAAATTAAAGTCCCAAACGCTTTATAACAGATAAATTTATTTAAAAAAATAACCCGAGCGGTGGTCGTGGTAGTGGTCCGTTAAATTTTAAATTAGCCTGTCTGATTTCACTGACGTAGGTGGGTACTCCCCTGACGTGGCAAGGTGGTCGTGCGAGCCCTGTGTTCGGACGCCGGGACGTCTCGGGAAGCGCCGAGGTCAGCTGGTATGTGAAGCCGGGAAGCCTCTGGAGGGCCTCCTACTCTGCGGTCGGATCAGCAGGTCCCCCCGGCCGCCGTAGTTTTCAAGCCGTCTAATTGCACCCTGGAATGTACATCGTCCAGCTTTATGTCCACGTATTAATTGGCCGCTCGGTATGAACCCCAACGATGACGCTAAGTAAGCAAGGGAGTAGCAAAAAGTAGATGGTGGGTGTTCATAACCAGAACGGAGTTACAGCGGTTTTGTGATATGGCAAGTAGTACCAAAAGCAGAGTGCAAGATTAGAAATATAAATTACAATAATGGGGATCAACTAAAATGATAAAAGTGCTATAAGCTAAGCTTGTGAGCTAAGGCTATTAATAATCTGAAGTTAAATAACACGCTGGGCAAAATGTATGAGACGCCATGTTATAACGGTACTTTTACCGTTACGCCGCGACGCGGCGGCTAACAGCTCTTACTAGAAAGGAATTATTTTAAAATACATGACACCGGCAAGGCACAATTAACATTAGGTACCGGAAATAAGCGTTTTAGCACAATAGAATTTAGCACACTAGATTCTTAAAACTAAGTAACGTTCAACACTTACCCAAACGGGGTGCAGGACGGGTAGAACTAACTAGTACTTAAAATCATTTGCTTATAGCAAATTTTAAAGATTTAGCTACACTTGGCTAGCATTGCCGATTTAAAAAAAATATTATTTAGACTTGCGCCGGCGCGTGAGAGGACACGGCACACGGCCGTGAACGCGACCGGCAGCGTCTATCCCTAAAGACGATCGAGCGCAGAGTGGGGCGCGGAGTGATGGCCGGTGGTATAAGAAGGGTAAAACTGCTGACATCGCCGTTCGGCGGAAAGTACAGTCGCGCACAGAAATGTTATGTTAATTTCTTAATTTCACATTATTTTAAATAATACTTTTGATTTAGATGCCTATAGTAACGTGCATCGTTACATTACCCCGCGCGAAACCGAAGGATTTTATTAATCTAAATTAATAAAATCCGCACTAATTCTGAGTACCTATGTATTCGCATTATCCTTCCAAAAAAAATCTCTCATTCTTCACGCATTCAACTAAGCGAAAATAATCTTATACGATTATTAACGCAACCTGCCATTGGTAAGGTACACTGTCTATTTATCAGACGAGAGACCCAAACGAATACTAAGACAACAGATCACAGAGGAAAGAAATAAAAACAAAAAAAAAAAAAAAATTAAAAGGTTTATTATTAGTGTATCCCAACTGCGAAGATCGTTAAAACGAAAGTTGGGAGACCCATAATTATAGACCTATGTCAGACATGTATCCCAACTGAGAGGATCGTTAAAAAAAGAAAGTTGAGAGACATATATTACCTTATGACATGTATCCCAACTGCGAGGATCGTTAAAAACGAAAGTTGAGAGACATACTACCTTACGACATGTATCCCAACTGAGAGGATCGTTAAAAAACGAAAGTTGAGAGACATCATTATCGTCCTACTACGAGAACAACAATTACAAGATTCATGAGTAAACTCGGAAAGCCATTCTAATAATAATAATAAAAAATCTTTATAATAATACTCCGCGAAAGAAAATATATTATTCAACCGTGTAGGGTAAATGTTGAGCGCTACAACTTATAACTACTCCGTTCTGTTACAAAAATAAACTGATGATAACGTTATGGTTGATAAAATGTATAGATATTAATGACTGGCTAGAAAAACAGTAAAACAACGCCACCCAAAGAGAAGAAGAAAACAGCGCAACAGAAAGCAAAAAATAAAATAAATGCAACTAGTGTGTACTGTCACAATAATAAAATTCAATAAAATAATAATAATAATAAAATCGCTTGCGTGACTCAACTGAGCTAGAGTTCTACAGCTAAAATAAATTAAAATTCAATAAAATAAAACAATTAGTAAAAGTAAAATATCACAGTATAAAATCCGTAACACTTGTGGTGACTATTGTACGTAAGATGCAAAACAACATAGAGTAACAAAGAACACAGAGCAAAACTTGGAATGCGATCCAATGTAAAAAAAAAAACCTTAGTCGTTATGATAAAATAATTAATTATTGATTGGAATTAAAGTACTAAAATCACGTTAATAAATTAAAATTGAAAATGTAATAAATAATTCCACAATAAAATTATTAAAATTGCGTAAAAAATCTTTAAAAAAACCGTATACAATTCATAAAATTCATCAAAATTTGTAAAAAACACTACAATAATTAACAATAAAAACCCGTACACACTAGTTGCTGCAACCAAAAAAACACAAAGCAAACGTTTCACAAAAAAAACACAAACACCAACTACTTCTACGCAGTGAAACCAGACTTTGACCACGTTAAAGGGCGCCAATGAAGCGGTTAAGGTTGGGAGGTTTAAATTAAAGTCCCAAACGCTTTATAACAGATAAATTTATTTAAAAAAATAACCCGAGCGGTGGTCGTGGTAGTGGTCCGTTAAATTTTAAATTAGCCTGTCTGATTTCACTGACGTAGGTGGGTACTCCCCTGACGTGGCAAGGTGGTCGTGCGAGCCCTGTGTTCGGACGCCGGGACGTCTCGGGAAGCGCCGAGGTCAGCTGGTATGTGAAGCCGGGAAGCCTCTGGAGGGCCTCCTACTCTGCGGTCGGATCAGCAGGTCCCCCCTGCCGCCGTAGTTTTCAAGCCGTCTAATTGCACCCTGGAATGTACATCGTCCAGCTTTATGTCCACGTATTAATTGGCCGCTCGGTATGAACCCCAACGATGACGCTAAGTAAGCAAGGGAGTAGCAAAAAGTAGATGGTGGGTGTTCATAACCAGAACGGAGTTACAGCGGTTTTGTGATATGGCAAGTAGGTACCAAAAGCAGAGTGCAAGATTAGAAATATAAATTACAATAATGGGGATCAACTAAAATGATAAAAGTGCTATAAGCTAAGCTTGTGAGCTAAGGCTATTAATAATCTGAAGTTAAATAACACGCTGGGCAAAATGTATGAGACGCCATGTTATAACGGTACTTTTACCGTTACGCCGCGACGCGGCGGCTAACAGCTCTTACTAGAAAGGAATTATTTTAAAATACATGACACCGGCAAGGCACAATTAACATTAGGTACCGGAAATAAGCGTTTTAGCACAATAGAATTTAGCACACTAGATTCTTAAAACTAAGTAACGTTCAACACTTACCCAAACGGGGTGCAGGACGGGTAGAACTAACTAGTACTTAAAATCATTTGCTTATAGCAAATTTTAAAGATTTAGCTACACTTGGCTAGCATTGCCGATTTAAAAAAAATATTATTTAGACTTGCGCCGGCGCGTGAGAGGACACGGCACACGGCCGTGAACGCGACCGGCAGCGTCTATCCCTAAAGACGATCGAGCGCAGAGTGGGGCGCGGAGTGATGGCCGGTGGTATAAGAAGGGTAAAACTGCTGACATCGCCGTTCGGCGGAAAGTACAGTCGCGCACAGAAATGTTATGTTAATTTCTTAATTTCACATTATTTTAAATAATACTTTTGATTTAGATGCCTATAGTAACGTGCATCGTTACACGCTGTGAACTACGCGTAATCACAAGCAGATGAGAATGTTTATGTTCATTGTGAATTTCTATGCGTTAATTTAACTAAGATATATATTGCGTTTGTCATATTATAGGACGCAATAAAGGACCTGCGCGAGCTGGCGGACACGAAAGCTCCGCTAACGGAGCTGTTGAAGATCCGGGACGAGGCGACAACGCACCTCCAGTCCATCGATGAGAAAATCAACCGACTCACTGTCATACTCGGAGAACCCAAGGTACATATGTACATGATAAGTATATACTTATCATCATAAGTATATACTTATCATGTGCCTGCGTGAATTGATGGATATAAAAGATCATCTGAGAGTTGCTGAAGATTCTGTCGATTGATGACTGGCTTTACCTTTCAATAAATACAATAGTTAGACACATGGAAAATACCCATAAATCAGGAAAACACAAATCACTGTCACGTAATTCGAAACCCATAATACACATCCAGCTTGTACCCAGCCTACAAGCTGGATGTGTATTATGGGTTTCGTTTACTACTTCACTAGTCACTGCCAGGTACCAATCCCAACTAGGCTTCCTAGCCTCCTAACCTCCTGGTTTTTAACCTTTTCGCCGCCACGTCAATGAAGTAATAAAGTGTCATCAATGCCATGTCAAAATTTGCACGTAGACAACTAGTATAACATATCAAGTCGGGGCGTGTGGGGCACTGACTTTATATCAAGTCAATGGCGGCGAAAAGGAAGAAAGGACACTCCTTTTCGGGCAAAACTAAAGCAACTGTCGCGATTACCGCTCGGTATCATATTTCAACTTCCAAATAATTATGTTTGCCGATGTTTCATTTGCCGAATTTCCATTTGACCGAACGCGTTTTTTCAAAAACCGCTAATTTTTGATTAAGATCCCATAGAAGCCATCGGATTAGCCAGCCATTACGTTAGATTAGATTTGTGACCCTTCTAAAAATCCAACAGTCCTTTAAAAGAACGCGTTTCATTCGAATGAAACGTCGGGTAAACAACGTTTCGAAGTCGCGATAGATGACGGTCACGTGATCTTTCAGGCGGCAATGCTGATGCGTAAGCTGGCGCGCGACGGCGTGTGCGGCTCGTGCCTGACGCCGGCCATGATGCCGCCGGGCGAGGCCGCGGCGCCGCCCGCGCTGCCCGCCGCCCGCGGGCCCGCGCCGCCGCCCCGCCCGCCCGAGCCCAGGCCGCTCGACTACCCCGACTTCAGGTCGGTGATGCACCTCAACAAAGTTTGGAAACCGCTGGCTTTACGGATTTAGATTACGGACCTATGCGCCCTACGCCCTATGCCCCCCCGCCCAGGTATTATCATTCGGGCTACAGATAAATTATTCTATGAAATATGGTAATGGGAATTTCTCTGTCCGTCCGGAATCCTTAATGATTGGGTTAAGATTAACAGGGATTAGATAGCATTTAATCGCTGAAAAGATGATCCTTAGAGTAAACTCTGTAAAATCTTCGGTGGTTCTTGTAGAATATGGTCATCCGATTAGCAAAGGATAATTTAGGTCCAGTTGTTTGACCCCTACCCCTTCGGAAAAGACGGTCCAGCTCATAATGCGTTCAAATAATGACCACCGTATTCTCTTTTAGAACCCACAAATGCCACCGCTGGGTGGGCGGCTCGCACACGTTGCTGCCGGCCGCTCGGGCGCACGCCGCGCCCGTCGACCTGCCCGACGTCACCAAGAAGTATACCGGCTACGGCGACGACGGGCGGGTACGTGCATGCGGTACCTAGTTGTGCAGTGTCACCACACGCTGCTGCCGGCTGCGCTCAAGCCGAGCCCGTTGACCTACCCGAGGTCATATGTGTACACACATGGGTGCATAATAAATAGGGTTTATTCGGGTAATCGGAAAATCGGGTCATCCCGAAAATCATTGTAAAATCACTCATATTCCGTTGTAGTAAGAGTCAGCTTTCGGAATTATCCGCCACTTTCGTTCATTCGGAAATACCCGAATACACCTTACGGTATCTTTTGTATATATAATGTAATGGACCCTATAATGGACGTGGAACCGGTAATGGGACATAAAAACACAAATCCTCTAAAATAAGTATGTAAAAGTAGTTTATAAACACTGGCAATATTTTACCATAAATGAGAGTCATAGAGCTGTTTAAGTTTGACTTTTTATTAATTTCGGTTACTTTTTAAGAAATTGGCGCCAACCCAAAAGTTGTCGTGTCACTGGAAAAAATAACCAGTAAGAATTCTTAACAACTTCGCTAAGAGAGGCGAGTTCATATATTAAATTGTAATTAATTATTACTTGGTGTAAACTAGAATGTGTTTTGTTAATTGCATTTACCATGAGATAAGGTATACAACACATTATGTTGTGACTCTAGAGATGTATAAAAAATAGTGGTATTTTGCCCAATCCCATTATAGGAGCTGTAAAACTGCATACCTCCTATGATGGGATAATTTACATAATGATGCTTGCCATGGCGTAATTTCATGTTTAAACAATACAGAAGTATAATGTAGTTACTCGTACGAACTATGTCAGGAGGTCTCCTCGGACTTCGGATAAATTAATATCGTTTTTACAAAATTTTATTGAACTTGCCCTGTTAGTTTGTATACAGGTTGGATTTTCTTTTGGGGTCAGTGAGGGCAGCTACCAGATCCCGTGCTGCGACGAGAAAACGGTCTTAGAAAACCTTCCCTCGATTTCAAATTAATGAAGATTGGCTTTTACAGATTTTGGAAAAACATACAGGGTGCGAGAAAAAGGTAATTTTTGACAAACTTTTTTTTGATGCCAATCGATCCCAATCCTGTTGAGGATCAAAAGCTTGTATGGAACCAAAAAAAAATTCCGGCTAGAGAAGCCACAAATCGAGGAAAACTATTCCCATACAATTTGTATGAAAATGAAAACTTTTATTTTTCACATGCTATTTTTGTATGCTAATTGATTCCATTCCTATCTAGTATCAATAGTTTCTTTGGGGTCAACTTACGGTAATGTACTAAAAAGCCACAAATTATTAAAAACTTTTTCCATACATTTACTATGGAGAAAATGTGAAATTTAATTTTGACCCCAAAGAAACTATTGATACTGGATGGGAATGGAATCGATTGACATACAAAAATAGCATGTGAAAAATAAAAGTTTTCATTTTCATACAAATTGTATGGGAAAAGTTTTCCTCGATTTGTGGCTTTTCTAGCCGGAAATGTTTTTTTGGTTCCATACAAGTGATCCTCAATAGGAATGGGATCGATTGGCACAAAAAAAAGTTTGTCAGAAATTACCTGTTCCTCGCACCCTGTATGTTTTTTCCAAAATCTGTAAGAGCCAATCTTCATTAATTTGAAATCGAGGGAAGGTTTTCTCGTAGCAGCACGGGATCTGATAGCTGCCCTCACTGACCCAAAAAGAAAATCCACCCTGTATTAGTTAGTGTGGTTCAAATCTTGGAAATGGCATTTGAGCCACTTTTGGATTTCCGATTGAGTTGAAATTTTGGATACGTATGCAAATCGGATGACAATGCAATCGGGTGACAAAAATGACTAATAACTAGTTTTTTCCAAAAACTTATTCCCTTTCCAATATCTTATACTGATAGGGTATGCCCATTATAGGGGGCCCATTACTGGATCAACGTCCATTACCGGGGTTCCATTACTGGAGCTTTGGTGTCCATGACTGGAGAAAAAAAACATACTTTTAATTTATTAATTATGTGGAAACTAACTGCAGTATCTTTGATACAACACGCCTGAAACATGAAAGAAGGATAGGATATTCATCTTTTAACAAGCTAAGCGGTAGAACTTTTACATGTAACAGGGAAATATCACAAATACTCCAAATTTCCTCTTAAATGTCCCATGACTGGTGCCGTTACTATAGTGTAGTCAAGTGTCATAGCTGGGTACCCTACGTTGCTGTCGGCTGGGCCGACCTCTGTCACGAAGAAACATACCTACCGGATACGGCGACGACAAACGGGTACTTGCAGCATAGGTACATGTATTATCCTTGCATACTGCTGTCATGTGTCACCGCTGGGTGATATCCTACGTTGCTGCCGGCTGGTCACGTGCACGCCACGCCCATTTATCTGCCCGATGTCACGAAGAAATATACCGCTACGTCGACGACGATACATGGGTACATGATCTAACTTAATTTACTCTGAGAGTCTAAACTCTGACCCTTTTTTTAAAGATAAAGATAGTTTATTATTCAAGTAGGCATATTACAATGCGCCTATGAACGTCAAATAAAGCTACACCGGCTCCAACCCTACCGTAATTTCACTACACCACTGCCTCAAGAAGATTTAAATTTTTGATATCCTGTACCTACTGAAAAACTGTAAAAATAATTCACTGTAGGCTTTAGACGTAATTTCACTAGCGGCGTCATACGGTAAACGGTTACAGCAATTATAACCCGCGCATGAGGCTCGTCTCCTTCTACTTTCTTGGATTATGGATTTGATAATTTTGAAGAATAAAGCCGGTAACCAAGAAAATGTTGCGGTTTAACCTTTCTTAGTTCATTTCGGCTCGCCTTATCGTAGACCGGCTGATAATATCTTGATTGTGTTGTAGCTATACTGGTTGGAGACCCAAATGGAAGCGTGCGTGAAGTGTAACCGTGAGCCGGCGCCGGCGCCCGCGCCGCCCGGCACCGCGCGCGCGGGCGGGGACGCGGCGCCGGGGGACTGCGCCTGCTGACTGCTGACTGCTGACTCCTGACTGCTGACTGCTGACTGCTGACCGACGGTCAAGGTAAACGTTGCGTGAGGCACGGGGGAGCAGAATCTCTCCCCGGCACCGAGGGTCTGCACCGCCTGCTGCTGACCGACTTGCAAGGTAAGCGTCACGTAGGGAACGGCGAGGAGAGCATCCGATCCGATCCAGGGAGTCGCAGGATAAAGCACTGCACACACTTATTTAATGGTAACGCAACTACCCTGTCACTGTCAGCATTCGGCAACAAGGTCTCCGACCACTGCGACATTGGTAGGTTTTGACCGTTTAGTATTTAGGTGGCTGGCGACTAAATTATATTAAGCTCGTAGCTCGTACCGAGGTCAGGGTGAACTTGGACCGTCGAAAGCTCGGTTGTTAGTACCGCCGGTTGGTAGTGCCGTATAGTAGGCGCTGCCGGGGTAGCTTTACGGGCAGGAGGTAGAGCGAAGTGCATCGCAGGGACGGGGAGGCGCGGAGAAAAACGCCCGTATATGAGGAGGGATGGAAGGCAGCATGTGTGGGGTGAGGCGCGCCACCACGGGACTACTGCTTTTGCGGCGCTTTTATCGCAAGCGCAAGGTAAGGGGTAGTTTTTACTCGTAGAGGTAGATAAGTTATTATCTTACTCATTATCCAGCATCCACTTAGCTCACTTCTTTCTAAGGTCCACGTTGTTCTATGCAATACTTAGTACTTACCATTTTTAAATTGAAACAGAGTTTTTTTATTCTGTTAACAAATGGCCTTAAATCATCCGAAAAAAGACAGCCGAAATTAGAAACCAGTGCGTCAGGGGCAGTTTCAAAGACGCACCGATAACAGATAAACTTGTTGAGAAACGTCAACGGTGGTGTGGTACGGGCACATTCAGAGACGACCTCCAGAACACATGGTCAATGTAGCCTTAGCGACACCTACGGCGACGCGAGGAAGCGGGAGGCCTCCTGCCACTTGGTTGACGACGGTGGAGAAAAGCCTGAGAGAGCAAGGGATAAAGGACGCACACCTAAGCTGGCACTAAACCGTGCAGAATGGAAGAAGAGGACAGGGGGGCCGACCCCAAGTCAATGCGATAAGGCCTGGGAAGAAGAAGAGTTTTATTTCATTTGCTTAGTTAGATTTCAAATCCAAAATAAATTCAAGCACATTTCCTCCACTATTGCTCAAATTGAACTTTGTCAATATTTGCTACACTGACTATCTGAGAATGGAAATTTAAAGAAGGGAACAATAAGGCCTTTAAGTCACGCTAGAGTCTGTGCGGAGAGAGAAGAGTCGTCGACTGTATTGGATCCCATACATTTCACGACTCTTCTCTTTCCGCACAGACTCTATCATTGGATTTACAAATATTTACAAACTGAATGTTTTATACTTAATTAAAGTTTGAAACTGAGGAAATTTTACATTTCCAGATTCATAATCGTGCGTAAGACGTGGAACAAGCATCGAATACCGATATTCTTTGTTAATTTATATATTATTTTCTAAAATATTATAGCATGTACGTGTGAACAATGTTGGAAAGCTGACCTTATTGTCATATTATCAGATTATTTTAAATAATTATGCTTTTATAAAGCCTATCAATTTATAACCATGGTTGAATAAAACAAAGTGTATTGTTTCAATTTATTTTAATTTGTAATAAATAAATAATTTACATCCAGTAAAGCAGTATTTACAACTTACAAGCACCTAATATAAATTAAATAAATAGATTTTTGTATTCACTTAACCATAACCAATTAATCATACAATCAATGTTATATTTGTAATGGGCCCACATTTGCGTGTGATAAGCCCGTGGCGTTGAAAAGTTGCACTATAGTCTATTTTTTTACTATAAAGTACTACGCCATACATTTTCTATGCGAAAATCACATGAGCGTTCCATACTATTTTCTATGGGCAGTACTTCATTGAAAGAAAATAGACTATAGCTTTAACACTTGCATTATAAAATATGCGTAGAATATTAACGTACTACAGCCTAGGTAGACGGGGTATCGGGTAATCTTGGACGACGAGGGTTTGGTTTTGCGTTTGTCGGATATAATTGGAAACAGAAAATCTAACTAAGAAGTTTAACCTAAGAAAAGCGAATCATACGTTTCATGTCGTATAAAATAATTTACATACTTAAATAAATTGTAAAAACACTAATTTAAGGGGAATAAAGTAATCGAATAAATAATTATTTGGTAACAATAAATACACTGAATAAACGTAATTTTAGTTAGAGATAAACCAAGGTAAGTCTGCAATGACTTTGATAGCACACGCAGTGCAAGTGTTGTTTTAAATGTCAAACTTCTATGAAATTATGACGTATTAATAACACTTGCACTGCGTGTGCTATCAAAATCGTTGCAGACATATCTTGGTCTAACTCTAGTACAACTTCAATATTTTTATAAGTACATAATGCATTGTGAATATCTAGGAACGAAACAAATATGGCTACTGTATAGTAACTTTTGTAGTCATTTTAGGAAGGTTGATTGTAATTTATATTGGAAATGTATGGCTTCGTTTGACCCTAAATTACTTAGCAAATTATTGTCTCGCTGCACTAAATAATTTAACCTTTTTCCAGGCCGCACCAGTCTACTAGGTTTTCGCAAAAAATCCAAATATATTCCAATTAATCCAGCTTTGATAATTCATTGGAAGACACATTTCCCGAAAGTGTAATCTAATTTGAACCTTATATCGGAACGCTAACGTTGAAATTCTATTGTTGGCGCGTATGTGGTCGGTAAATCGTTCTATGCCTGGAAAAGGCTAAAACAAGAAATCACGCTGATCACTTACATTTAATTAAATAATAATAAATTACTATCCTATTAATTCACTGTACATTTCACCGGGAAATGTTTTACGTTTACTTTTCCCACATTCCCAAGGTACTCTTGTAAAAAAAAACTAGACAAATAATTTTGAAAAACAAATAAGTCACTAAGATAAAGATTCTCGGGAATGTGTATAGGCGTCATAATAACTGTGACTGGCCAGACTCCTAGTCTCGACTGAGATTCTCGGGAATGTGTAGGCGTCATAATAACTGTGACTGGCCAGACTCCTAGTCTCGACTGAGATTCTCGGGAATGTGTAGACGTCATAATAACTGTGACTGGCCAGACTCCTAGTCTCGACTAAGATTTCAAATGTCAGTGAGATCGATTCTAATGTAACAATTTATGGTTTTTAACTGGTTTTGATATGACCTTGACGATAGCCTTTGTTAGTGGCGCGCATGCACCAATCTGCAGCGTGAAAGATCTTCAAGGTCGTATCAGAATAAGATCAAAACCGTAACAAGGTGTTCAATTTGAACCGGGTTCAGTGTAATTTTATTCCCTCAAACTGAGAATGGAGCCACAGGTCTCAAGTACTGGTAGCCAACATCACCTGTCACACACACACACACACACCTGTCGCTACATGATGTAACCGTAACACTTTCTTGTTGCGTAAATATAATAAAATTGTATGAGTAAGTTGTGCCACATCCGTTAATTTTGCGTTTGCAAATATTAATCGTTTGTCGGAGAGCCGGCTAGTCGCTATCAATAATATCTTTACTGTACAGGATACTCAGAAATATATTAATATTTAATAGTAGTTTATGCAACAGTGATATAATAAGGGTTCTTAAAACTCAAGGGTCGAAGTTACAAAACGAGACGTAGTCGAGTTTTGTAAAAAAAGACCCTTGAATTTTAAGAACCAATTATGAGCTGTTGCATACATTACTTTTTCTATGACAGCTGCAAAAAAAAAAAAAAAAGAGTTATTATTAAAAAAAAAAGTTATTATTTAAAAAAAATTGAGTTATTATTTAAAAAAAAAAGAGTTATTATTTAAAAAAAAAAGAGTTATTATTGTAAATGAAAACATACCTCTTTCAATCAAGATGATCGGAACTTGTATCTTTAAAAAAAATAAAGCAGTTGTATTATACTCATAAGATGACTGCTAGCAGACTCATAAGATGACACATTTAAGTGCTGGAGTAGAAAATAGTAGTTTATGCAACAGTGATATAATAAGGGTTCTTAAAATTCAAGGGTCGAAGTTACAAAACGAGACGTAGTCGAGTTTTGTAAAAAAAGACCCGAGAATTTTAAGAACCAATTATGAGCTGTTGCATACATTACTTTTTCTATGACAGCTGCAGCAAAAAAAAAAAAAAAAAAAAAAAAAAAAAAAAAAAAAAAAAAAAAAAAAAAGTTATTATTAAAAAAAAGAGTTATTATTAAAAAAAAAAGAGTTATTATTTAAAAAAAAGAGTTACTATTAAAAAAAAAGAGTTTTTATTTAAAAAAAATTGAGTTATTATTTAAAAAAAAAAGTAATTAGAAGCTGGAGTAGAAAAAATATATTATACTCTTCCGCTTTGATAATAAATTCTTGTTAATATATTTGTGAGTTTGTTTCGATATTATCTGATTACGACAGAATACTGGACATGTTAATAGAGTAACCCACTTGGAAAAAAGCTATTTTGTAAAGCTCGAAGGCCTTCTGTCAAACACTTTTTCGTTTGATCAATACTCGTAATTGAGAATTAAAGTATTACGTTCCGAGAAGCAGTGACTCACTCGAAACTAAGTTTTTTCTCTGACAAAAAATCTATTGGCTTCAATACAAAATACAAGACCCACTTATGTATGTGATTGTAAGTAGGCCGTATATTATTGTGCTAAGGTTTGACGTTGGTCTTTTAAGAGTGTTTGTTGGTACCATTATCCACTCTATTCTCAGATCAAATCGAGCGGTTACTTGTAATGCCTTGTACCTAACTGTATAACCGTTTAAAGGTTTCACGAAAAAACAACAGTCGGGTGGAGCACGAGGTGGTCGGCGACAGTAGTGCCATCGCTCATACTGTTAACTGATAATTTGTAAATCTTATTTCAAAGTGATAAGATCCACCATAGGTCAGTTGAAGGTTGCTGTTGCCAGTGCTCTATCAACACATCGACAAATCAGTCTCTATTCCGTCTACGTCTTTTATGTAGGTAGTGTTACGCCGCTTATACCTCCCGCCGGCCGCCGCCGCCGCCGCCGCCGCTGTCGGGCCTTCACTTCTTCTTCTTAACTTGAAAAATAGACTCTCACAGTAACACGGCAACGACACCAGCAAAAGTAATCGGTATCGTTTAGTACTTAGTACCTACCTAACAACCAATTAAAACTTAAAAATTATCACGTGACTTTTCTTCTCATCTGTCCGGATACAGTTTTACTTTTCAATAGGCGTTTGCCGATAAACGATTCTAATCTAGGCTGCGGCTGGGCCGTAGCCTGGCAGGGCTCGTAAACGGCGTGTAGATGGCGCTAGTGTCGGTCGCAGTAGAACCTCGAACAGTCGTGGTCGCGACTGGCCGCCATCACGTCTCCGAGGTGGTGCGCCACGATGTCTGCGCCGGCGCCGCCGCGGGTGATCCTGGAATGAGAGAGACATATATATTATTATATTATATTATATGTAGTCGCAGACGCATATATATGGATATTTTATGTCAAGGTAGAGTCGGACCAAGGTCACTCTGCATGGCATTTGCAATGACAAAGATATAGTCATCATTCATAGTGTTCATGTCCAATTTCTAATAGGAAAATAATGACATACTTATTCACTTTTTTGTGCACTAAGCTTGTAGGTATTGAAAGTTGAAATAGCGTATAAACTTATAATCGCTTGTGACTCTACCTATTATTAAATAAATAAAAAATAAAATAACTTTATTTAGCATCATGTAGGTCACAACTGCTATTGCAATCCATTTTGAAGCAGTAAAGCAATACATGAATGATGTCGAGACTGTTCTTATAGTTTAATTATTTCATTTAAAGTAGATTAGTTAGGTACCTAGCGTGTGAAAATGCCGTCTTAATTTATTTAAGAACGGTCACGTAATCTCACCTAAATTAAATCTTCTGTACGAGTAGCTGTAACGTGAGTACTTTGAGCAAACTTAGCAAAACTATATCAATTTGTGGTATAATGAAAACCCTAAATGATTGTAAGTAGCCCAAACATGGCCGAAGGCCGAACTGCTATCTAGTGCCTTTTGCTAAATAATAACTTGAAATATAAATTGACACGACTGGGCCTGCCATAATAATAGGTATTACTTGTTCCCTTATACGGTAATTGGGCCAGTTTTGAATTCATGAAAAACAGTATATCTTATACCTTTAAACGAGCAATTCTTATACATATATACCTATTAAATATATTAGAAACGGGTCACTCACGTATTCGACTTAAAATACGTGAGTAACCCGTTTCTAATATATTTAATACGTCTTGGTCTCACGGAAGTTTTGTTATTAAACATATATACCTATATTTATTTCGGGGATCTCGGAAACGGCTCTAACGATTTCGATAAAATTTTCTATATGGGGGTTTTCGGGGATAAAAAATCGATCTAGCTAGGTCTTATCTCTAGCGCATTTTTGAGTTTTTATATATTATGTTTTCCGAGCAAATCTTACGCTGGGAGCGATCAAATACCTACATTTTAATTTCAGTCGATATTTAGGTACCTATGCATTAGGGTTTATGGTTACGAAAATTGGAACTTATCGGAGTTTCTATATAAAACCTGATCAAACCGAGATTTAAAAAGATATTGAGTTGTAAAGTTATCCCTAAAGGTCTAATTGGGTAATCGAATCTAGTTAATATTGCGAATTACTTAGGTATTTAGTTATTTACTGTCAATCATTCATCGTATAATTTCAAGCAAGACACACGTTAGCCAGCCTATGTAGGTATCCTATCCTATATTATGGGTAGTGTCCAAAGTGCAGGTTCCCAGGCCATAAATACACTGTTTATTACGCGTGTTATATTCGTTATTTGACTTCACCAAATGTCGCGGGTAATATCGTTCCGTTTATATCCTAACAAATTACATTGACATACAATAAATGTGGTTCGATACATGCCCGAAGGTTCAACATTTCTCAAGGCATGCGTTCTGAGATTTGCGGCTGTATAGTCTGTAGTTAAAAATTACACTTTGTTTGATATCCAATATTTGTTTTATTAGTACCTATACCTACCTACAGTACCCACCTACCTTACCTAGTAGTATACCTAATATGTATAACTTTGATCAACATTTATAATGACAAATTAGTATTTTATACAATCGTGATATAATAGAGAGCTTTTAAGTCGAGTACCGTGTTTAGGTCGAAGGTACGAGATTGAAAAGCTTGATTATAACACTATTGTATACGATACTTTTTCCTATGCGTCAATTAACGGACGTCCTAAAAACCCTACTTTCAGAATTTTTTAATTTTTTTTTCGTAAATTATAGTACTTTTTTACTCATTACTATCCCTAAAAACATTCCATGAGATAGGTGGATACATTATTTCATGTCTTGCCGTGTTAAGGGTTAAAACAATACTTTTTCTACTGTACCTACAACCTAAATAAACTAAATTAGCTACTGAAAAAGAAGCTCGTTGATGTTTTTTGTTCCATCGCTTGGTTTTGTCCTTTTGACCGCGGCGACACGTGATTGGTCAAATTTGTCTAGAACACTAAAGTTCTTCATAGTGAAGTCAATTACATTACCCGTATAGGTAGTTGAGTCGGGAGCCCATATTGAAAAGTATGCGATTATAGTTTCAATTCACGCGCATCTCCGTCCAAAAAGCTTATACAGGCATCGAAGATATTACATCAGTTGAATCGAAAGGTACAATCAGGCGACGCTGCACGAGTCACGTTTTGTTTGAACTTTACGTCTCTGTCTGTACTACAATATTATTAGGTAGATACCTACTTGCACTTAATCGGCCCGACTTCTGCCAAGGGTCAAACAACATCGATGAAAGTGCTATGTTATGTCGATAATAACAGGACGAATATAATAGTCAGCAGCAGAAGTAACTAAGCGGTCGAGGTGTCCAAAATAACCTACACACGCCCTTATACTCTTTACAATAAGGTTGTGTTCAGTTAATTTTGAACAGCTCGCTCGTTTAGCAATTTCTGCTGATGATCACTTGTCGTGATTCGTGAGAGGAAATCAGATGCTGGCGATAAAGCCGGCTTATTTTTATTGCGTAAACGTATTCTATAGTTATTTGCTTAACGTGATTACATTGGGCATGTAGCCATGTAGAGGTTGTATTGAAAATGATGATTACTTTTATACAGACTGTAGTTATTTTTAAGTTGATTATTGGTAGCGAGTAATTTTCAACATGGATTCATCTAAACATTGAATTTTTACTGCCGGAGATGCATTTACGCATGAGACTAAAGAGCTTAATGCTACGTATGAACTCTACTTATTACTCTTCATAGCACTACCTACATATTTCTATTATCATTTTTGGCGGTGTGTCGATCGTCTCTTACTTAGGGCTCATTTCGGCTTCATTTCGGCGCGCAAACTCGTATGCGATTTTAGTTACATTGCGGACCATTGAGGTTACAACAATTCAGCCGACCGATCAAATAACGCAATGTAATGAAACTCGCATGCGAGTTCTCGCACCGTCTAAATGAGCCCTTAATAAGGATCAGTATATTACAACGCTCACGTGCACGTTAACTCGCACATATGCAGTGTGCACAGCCTTTTATGCATATGATATATGGCATTTGACAGTTAAAAAGAGGAGATGAAAATGAAAGTGCTTAATATGGAGATCTAGAAAGTAGAAACTGAACACAAAACCAGAGTTACTTAGTTTACTCCATCACTGATATTGATATGTTTACTGCTGTACTAATTGTATTGTTGCAAATGTTCTCTAATCTTGTCATGTCGACACTACACGGAAAACTAACGGTTCAGCCGGCGCTTGCGCAACCCCATCGATCAGCGTCGATGTTGTCCCGCAGCGCGCGCCGCCCGCGTCGCGCTCGCGCCCGCGCCCTCTTATCGGCTCATCTGTGTTGGAGCTGCGCGAGCGACTACGGACTGCATGACCACGGTGCGAGCATTGCGAGCAAGGTGCTTGCTTTCAAAATAATCGTGCGTTAGTAAACATTCAGAGCGAGAGATTTTAATCAGAAAGATACAACAGAGACTATCAGACATTCATAATATTATTTACATAAACGAGACTTGATCGCGTATACTTTTTTAAGCTTTCGTCTTAATCTGAAACCACGGCAACAATGTCCTCGAGTCATCAGAGATCATTTTCAAAGCATAAGTCTACGTCAAGGATCGCGTTAAAGTAAATACTAAATAGGTACTAATAATGTGAAAAAATTCGTGAAAGTTTCAATTAGAAACAATCGGGACATTAAGACGGTGGTGTGATTATAAATAATAAACCTATTTATTATTAGCGAATCTTAATAAGTTATACCTAAAGCAAATTACCAAATTAAAGCAAAGCAAATAAATTAGTTTCATTGTTCTTCTAGCAAAATTGGAATCTAGCTAATCACTAACACGATCTCTAGTCTCTGGCAGTTAAACGTAAGTAGTACAAGTGATAATTTGAACACATTATAGAAAAGTCGAACGTCAAAAGTGTTGGTAGAATCCCGCATTTCCCTCTTGTTTACATATTATGTGTACACAAAGTTGCGCGCGCGCCGGAATGCCGCCCGTCCGCGCACTTTCACCGCTTCCGAGTTGCGCAACCAGAGGTTATGTCCGCGACACACAGATCTCATCAGTAACACATTATGAAGGACACGACGACATTCAATCGCGGCAATGGCAGTGAATTATCGGGTAAGCCAACACATAATGCTAAATTATCAATCACAAACCACATACAAAAACAAGTAGGAAAATAATTCGAATTGACCAAAAATCAAGGTCTTCACTTGGAGCAAAAGGTAAAACAATACAATAGAAAAATAATCGAATACGCAAACCTAACAACACTCGAACAGGTCGAGTACAGTAAAGAGTAGAATTTGAATCATCATGAAGTCTATCGCACAAATCGCACTATGGAATTGAATATTTTTCGCCACTGCGCTACGAGAACAAGTAACAACCAACCTATTAGTTAGGGAGGCGAATAGGGGAATTTTCGGCAATACTCGAGCGTGGCAGTTTAAGATATGAGAGATACCTTAGACCTAATAGAACAACCTTGTAAAGTATTTAGCTCTATATGTAGTGACGCGCGCCTAGGATAGACGATCAGATTAGTAAAAAAAAATGGATAGTCTGAAATACTCGAGCGCGTCAGATTAAGATATTGGGGGTTGATTTTAGTGTTTAAAGACTAAATTTAACTAATCTGACGATAAGTCCTTGACGCCGCCGAGTTATAGGGTCGCGAACTTGTAAAAAAAAAACTTTAATCCGGCATTCTCGAGCGCGATTTTTTTATTTTTTATTTTGAAGAATATAATCTAAAACTTACTAAAAATACAAAATCTGCCGGTTTCCGCCGCATGACCGGAAGTGTGGAGGAGCCATTTCGTCTTCCTAAGAACGCGTTGCGGCATATAAGTCGCGAACGATACATTTTACAAAAAAAAGTTTAAATAAACAAAAAAGGTAATTTTATTTTACACAAAAAAAGGTCTCTTTACATTTTTGTCCAAATAAAAAGCGCGGCCACGGAATTTTTTGAACCAAAAAACCTTTTTCGGTCAGATTAAGAGAACCCACCAACATTTTTGTCAGATTAAAAAAAATATGCTTTCAGGATACCGAGATAAACCTCCCCTATGAAAATCTGACGCGCTCGAGTATTTCAAAAAAACTTTTTTTTTTTGCATTTTCAAAAATTCATCGTAACTTATCGTCACGCCGAAATCGTCAGTTTTTTTAAAGGAAGCTTCCTTGGGGCCTACTTAACACCCCTTCCGAAAATCTGACGCGCTCGAGTAAATTTTTTTTTTTGCATTTTTGACTACTTTATATGCCTACCCCCACCACGCAAACCGGCAGATTAGTATACCGTTGTTATCAGAGGCACTCGGGGCATACGTAGTATGAATATCTGACGCGCTCGAGAATGCCCAAGTAACTGTTTTTTTTAACATTTTTGAAAAACCGTACACGCCAAACCCACCGCTAAAATGGTTTTTGCCATACGAGCTTTTCTTTTCGAAATTATTTTATCTTTCGATTTTGATAGGTCTCGACGGCGCCGTTGAATTACGCCATTTAGCTACCTCGCCTCCCTAACTATATTAATTAACACTAGACAAAGCACTATTAACAACCATACCATTCGATAAATACAATACATAAATAACAATGATTTACTTCCATAATTATAAGTATTATAACTTACAACTCGTACCTATGGGTACTGTTTTAATCTGTGCGTGTCGCAGTCATATTTTTTTGGCGGCAAGCCGTCTGCCCGCAGGTTGTTTTGTTGGTGGCTTAGATTCGGTGATGCAATGGCGCGATGGCGCCTCGATTGCGTCCGATGCTGTCATGCTGTTTTGCTTTTTTATTTGCTTGGTCTCCAATGAGGAAAAAATGTTTTGCTCTGACTCAGCTCGATTAAAAATGGTCCATCGGCTGTAGATTGCGTGCGATCGGTATTTTTTTGTTGTTCATGACAATCATGACAATAATGTTGTGTAACCTTGATTGATAATGACCTATCATTAGATTTGCCTGCTTTTTAAACGTGGGAGAAGTGGGAGAAGGATTTATTACAACTTTAAAGTGATTTGGATATAAATCAAGAAGCATATTTTATAACCATTGAATCCCAATAAAAAAAAAAAAAAATACATTGATATTAGGATTGTATTAAGAGTCGGATACAGCTGGTAACAATGGCTGGTAAAAGAATATTTTGAACGGAGCAGCAATATAACAAATAAACAAAGCATGCTAAGAGTATGCAATTTGTCGATCGGAAACCAATTAAACCATCTATTACAATGCAGCCGCGACAGGCGAATGATATTTCCTGAAAAACGATACTCGTACCGTGCTTCATTCAACTAATATTAGTTGGTTCACATTTGTACTTATTGGCTGCAAAGCTAGCAGTGCCGGATAAACTAATATAGGCTAATTAAGTTATTGCTTATTAAGGTACCATGATGTGGGGGCACCAAAATCTTAGGAATCTATCGGGATGATCGGAGAACCCTGATGTAAAAACGTTGCCATGATGTGTAATGGATGAACTGATGAATGTGTGAGGTTCAGGTTCATCTCTTCTCTGTGTGTCAATGGACGCTTGTCAGTTGTATTTTAACCGGCATCAAAAAACGAAAGGCGTATTTAGGGTACGTATTCTTGCCAACCCTTATTTTAAATGAACTGCAACAAGAGAACTCCTTGTCAACGAAACTTCGTTGTCAGTTAAACAGTGCGATAAGTCAGTCACGGCTGACTCGCTCGTGATAGTCGTGATTCAGTCTCGTGACTGCATCCCATGCGTCGCGTCGCTGAGACATCTCAGCCTGATTTACTGACGTTTCTAACGAAGGGATCACGTGTGGACAAATTTATTTGTCAATTGAAGATTCAGTTAGTATGCAGCTAGTGCATGACTTGCATCAGACATAAAATCAATGGTTTTTTTTAACGAGATGGTGATAAAACGTATGCTTAAATAAATATTCCTCTAAATCTACAGTTGAGAAGAAAGGGACAGCTTTCGCTGTCGAGGATGCATACGAACTTACTCGTAGACTCGTAGATTATTTGTGATACTGCTATCAGTATTCGCCAAGATAAAGACAACTTTAATTACCAAGACCATTATGTTAAAAGATGGTAGTGTATGAAAGGGCTCCGACCTAAATATTGAAAACACAAATGGAGGGAATGCTAAATACACGTTGTTGTATATTTGTTTCGGGTCACTTGGGCGGCCTGCATTCAACAAGCGTGTTAAACGTCCATCACTATGGAAATGTAACGTGTTAATTGTGCACTGTCTGCTGCATCGTAAACGCCGTCTGCCCCACAGACCCACTGGTGCCGGCCATTTGGGCTTTAATTGCCATTAACTGCTTTAACAGTGGCCATTTGTTTGTGATACGGTAAAAGGATACCGTACCGTACCGTAGGACCGGGCAATAGGATACCAAAAATAATATACATCAGTTTCAGGTTTCTACTTAAGGTATAGATTTCAGCTGCTATTAAAATACTTTCATTAACACACCTACTCGGTATAATGGATGTGGTAATGATACGTAAACCACAAATCCGGTAAAATAAGTATATTACCTATAACACCAGTTTCTAAACACTGACAACATTTACCATAAACAAGAGTCATAGAGCTGCTTAATCGCTAGATGTTCTTCATGCTATTTTTAAACACTTTTCTTTGTCAGGTTAGCACGTAAATCATAAATAGTTTTCCAGTAGATTTCCATTCGGATATAAATCTTTGCATTTGTATTTATCAGTAAATGTTGACCAGTGTGCCAGCACGCGTGCACATATTACATGACGGTGCGTCGCGTCCAGGCTGCACTTTCTCCGGCCACTCACTTTTGCGACTGATGCTACAACGCAAATGTTTGGAGTAACAGTAACACAAACACATGGATATTTACATGCAGGGTACCGAGATATAGCACAGATCTTGGATTTTCACTTGTTGAAGATTCTGTCAGTTTATTTTTACTTGTCAGTTTGGAATAAAATTCTCGGTTGAGCCAAGAGTTCCATCCTTTTACCTACACATGTTTCCGTGTAATATCGATTGTGGCCTCGAATGTCCATCCTTAGTTACAACATTAAATGGGGCATTACCAGTTATTGAGACAGTTTCTTAACAAGGAAAAAAAATCAATCAAAGGACTGATGGAACATTTCTCTGATGTGTGTAATTTTTAAAGATTGATGGTAAGTATTGTTCCATTCTGCTGGTAAGGGTTCTAATTATTTTATTTTGTTTGAATTTTGTCATGAATATAGTATATAAATCATTTATTGTTAGAAAGTGAGTAATAGAAATGATGTTTATGTGTAAAGTCTGTTCGGAAAGAGAAGAGTCGTGGAATGTATTGGTCCCCATACATTCGACGACTCTTCTCTTTCCGGACAGACTCTATATCGTAAGTATCGAATTTAATTATTTTAACTCATTCGATTCCATGTTTTGGGTATGGGTTTGGGTACATATCTTTGCACATATTGCACTGAATATATAATCTCACGATTGTGAATGCGAAGGAGAATGAATGTGTTTGTCAGTATTTTCCTCTGCTAAAGCTTTTGCCAACTATGTCACAACAGTCATCAACTTGCCATCGCCGACGCGCTGGCTTGTAAAGGACAGACGATGGATTGAGCTTGTGGGTATTTTTTTCTGGAAAAGCGTTGGCCAACACTTGGCCAACGGTCATCGCCGTCGTCATCCCGCTGGGCCGTTGTAAAGGAAAGTTGACGCAACTCGTTGCACGTGTTTGTGGCTCTAGCTGCGGCACGGTACAAACATTGGCAGGGCTTTAACTTCGTGGTTCAACGCCATAAGTTTATGATAGGTGTGATTAGTTGTACTTTTTGTGGGTGTGTGAACCCGTAAATGCCGGATTAAAAAGTAACAGACAGTCCGACTTTTCGCGTAATGTGCACTATGGTTTTATTGTAAATCATGATTATTAGGCTTAAAATAACATTGCTACCGTCATTTTGATGTTTTTTTTATTTATATGAGAATGCAAAGGCAATATTAATCTAAAGGTTTGAAACTTTAAATGTTGAGTTATTATGACTATTATGAGGCTCATTTGCATCATATAAACTTTATTGCACAGTAAAAAAATGTACAAAAGGCGAACTTAATGCCAGAAGGCATTATCTACCAGTTATCATCACAAAATTGAAATATTAACACAGTAGGTATTACGGTTAAAAATTGTATTTACAATTTTTAACTATAAATACGAAAGGAACAATTGCTTGTGCCTTTAAGCATTGAGAACAATTACTTAATACAATTCATAGTATAACTTCACACGTATTATGAGCCTTATACATTCCCGTCGTGATTTATTGCGTTGTTATTTAAATCACGAATGTTGCTCGCACAACAACTCACATGTGTGAATGTAATAGTGCGTGCGTAGAATACTGCGACGATATTTACGCTGCGCTGGCGACAGTGGCGACCTTTGAAAGTGAAACTTGTGACGCAACGACAGAGTGTGCTCTAATAGGGTAGTTAGTGTTTGTCGTTTGTACGCGAAGAGTGTGGGAATGTATGTATAGCAGCGCGAATGCAATGTAATGCGCTCAAGAAATGGTCCATTACGGCAGTCATTAAATTTGGAAATTTAGAGTTCTTGAACGAGTACTTTGTTTCCATGAAGATTCCTGGCCAGTGCTGCTACAGTTTCGGAATAACTACGAGTAAAAGTGTAAAAAGATAGGAAGTGTTCAAAAAATACTGTCAATGATACTGGATGATACTGGATGATTGCATGGGGACCTAGCTACTATTTTTAATGAAAGCGCACATTGATACGATTACTAAATACCGAATGGGCTCTACGGAATACCAGCGCTGGCTTATAGCTAGCATTATTATGCTGAGTTAGATTCATTTCGTATTCGTGATGCGCACTTAATGTTTTATTTGTCTGGTTTCGTTGTCTATGATTGTTACGAACAAATTGCCTTTTATCTTTAAATATCCTGGTACATGTTAAACGCGTTTTATAAATACGTAATACGTTAGTAAAGAAGTATGGCAAGGCTACTTACATTTTTAGTAACGATTCCATCTTCTTCTCCATGGCGAAGATGGAGTCGGAGGTCTGCGCGGTGAGCACCCGGCAGAAGGTGCGCTTGGCGCACTGGTGGTCGCGCCAGTCCGTCTGGCGCACCAGCTGCATGGCGGCCGCCGTCAGCGACGAGCCCCCCGCGGTGCCGTCCAGCTGCTGCAGCTCCTCGGGCATCTCTTCAGACAGAGACCGCCTTTGACGCTTCGTCCTTCTCAAATCCTCGCCGTGATAACTATCCGCCTGGATTAACACGTCGCGCTTTGACCTCTTCACTTCGTCGGGAGACATCACCACGTACACGTTCTCACTCGGCATTTTATAATTGTCATCGTACACTTTCTGTCGGCTGATGAATTTTCTGTCGATGTCGTACGGAGCTCCGGTTAGAGCGCGCTTGTGTTCCTTGTCTAACTCGTCGTAGTCCTCGCTTAAGCCCGCACTTCGCATCAAGTTGCCGTCGAACAGCCTGCCCATGGCTACTGCGCCTATCCCGAGCGCCGCGCCTCCGGCCATCAGGCCTATAGCGGGCAACATTGCCGGAGCTCCAGACGCTACCGCGGCAACACCGATTTTATCCTGAGCGTATCTCTGAGTTTGTAAAGAGTTTGATGGATACAGTCCTAAGTTGTGCGATATCTTATGTGTAGCCTCGACTAAAGGATCAAAGATCGGTTGCGTTACTTTGGCAATAGGATCAGTTATGGGTTTGGTCAGCTGATGGACGGTCTGGGTCGCGGTGTGGAGCGTGTCCTTCATGGAGTCGGTGAACTTCTTCCAGAGGGAAGGTTCCGGAACTCGCTTGATGTAGCTGTAGCTGTAGGGGTAGCGCGGGCTGGTGTGACTGCGGTCGTAGTACGAGAACTTGTTGTACTCGTCCTCGTAGTAGCGGTTGGCGTTGGTAGGGCCTTGAGAGCGCTGCTGGCCGTATCCGTCGATGGGCTCCATGGGATACGGGTGAGCGCTCTTCGGTACATTCGTGGTGTAATATTTCACTTTACGTTCCTTGTTTTCGTAATATTCTGGGTTGTCGCGCGTGACTTTAGCGGGTTGCACGCCTAGATCGGGGTGCGCGTATTGGAGGACGGGATTCCTCACGCTCTCGTCGAAGCCCGGCTTGGCGTTCTTGGGCGTGTACATGGCGGAGTCGGGGTAGCTGACCTCGCCGGGATGCTGCAGCATGCGCCGCTGGATGTGGCTCTCGGCGTACTCGAGGTCGCCGGTGTGCGCGCGGGAGCTCCGCCCGCTAAAGTAGTCGCGTTTCGATTCCTGCTCGTTAATTTGCTTAATATATTCAATGAGTTTCGAGTTGGCGACTTTCGAATTATCGGCTTTAGTGAAAGGACCGTACCCGGATTTCGGATAATAGTTTTCTTTTTTGTGCTTATACGCGAACATAGGGTTGTCGCTGGTCATGTAGGGGCCGATGCTGTCGCTCTCGTCGAACTTGATGTTGTCGTGTTTCGTGAAGGGACCGTCTTTCGGTTCGAAATTGTCGTCTTTGGTAAACGGGCCGAAGTTTTGCGCGGGATCAGCAACAGATACGTCAGGATACACATCGGCCTCCGGTATGGCCTTGGGGGGTGTGTATCCTTCCGGGTACGGTATAAGCTCACCGTTGACAACCCTTGCGTTGCGCCACGTTTTTTTATCGGATTCGTCGTCGGGCATTCTCACGCCCTGTATTTCAGGAATCCCGTCATCACCGAGTGTCAGAATAGACCTGCCGCGTTTGTTGAACTTGTCCAAAACTTTCTTCGTATAAACAGGGTCTGAGCTAATAACAACGGGATCCGGCAATTTGACAGACCGTCCTTCGCCATCAGAAACTTTCGTGCTGACGACTTCGATGTAGACGGGGTTCCTGTCGTTCTTTATAACCGGATTACTGGGATCAAACCTATAGTTCTTAATAGGGCCTCCGTAATCCAAAAAGCTGGTCGATGTGATGTAAACCTTTTTGTTCTCGGTTCTCCGTTCGTTGTCGTACGTGGGGTAGTAGCTGGAGGTCTCCGGGTCCGCCTGCGGCTGCTTGCCGTCCTCCTGGATGTGGGACTCGGGGTAGACGGACACGGGCGACCAGTTGCCATACTCCGCTTTGATGTCGCTGGGTTCCTCGGAGTTTTTACGATTTAAGTAATAATCGAATCCAGCTAGGTCGCTGTTGAGCGTGCCTACGTAGTTGAGCTTTCTTTGGTCTCTGCTTTCGGTGTTGTTTTTGTTTTCCTCAGTGATGTTAGCCTTCATTTCATTTGCGTCCTTAATGGGCAAGGTAGTTGGGGCGATCGTTGTGGTGGCTGGAGTAGTAGACCTATCCTTTTTCTTGACTATAAGTTGAGTCATGTGCCCCGTCCTGGTGCGGACGTTGAGGGTGGTGGTGGTGTCGGGGTTGAGGCTGCGCGAGACCTTCAGCTCGGTGCGCGTGGTGCGCGCGGGCAGCAGCGTGGTGCGGATGACGGTGGTGGTGGTGGTGTTGTCGTCGCCGGCGCGAGCGCAAGCCACCGCCAGGCAGAGCACGGCGCACGTCCGTATTACAGGAATCATCTGGAACAACGGAAACAACGGATAAGATTTACTTAAGTACCTATATCATTTGTTAGTTACGGAATTCATTTTTGTGTATTAAACCTTTCACAGTTTTTCTAAGCGTGATGATAATTATTTTGATTTGCTTAGTTTGGGACTAGGTCGATCTGTGTAAGATTGTATCCATATTTTTTTTTTATAAATAAAACATCGTATAACAGTAGGGTTGATACTACATTACTTCATAAAATCGCTCTGTGACAAGCTGGCAAGGGCTCTTTTATCTAACACGAGTTTGAACTTTAAAATGATAACTTTCATTTCTTTAATATACATATATTAAAGAAATCAAAGTTATCATTTTAAAGTTTTGGAACATTCCAAGAATCTCGACTCTCAGATAGAAAACACGAGCAAAAACCAGGGATGTTACAGAGCTCCGTTTCCGTTTCCGTTAAGTCGGAACTTCCGTTTGGTATTACACATCCGTTTCTGTTCCGGTTCCGTTACTTTTGAAACGGAAGTTATATCGGATGTCAATGCTTAGCGCGGCAGCAGGACATGAGCGGTGTACATCAAAAATAAACAGGTTTATACCAGTCATTCGCTCATAGCCCCGCTTGCCACGTGCTGCAGTAATTAGATGTTCTGGTTTATCCGTGTTTTCGAATTTAAAGTACCTATTCGTATGTGTTGTGCTGTGTAATCTATACCTACTGATAGTACTGACTCGGGCTCCGGTTCTGGTTCCGGTTCCGTTTTCGGTTCCGATTCCGTTTCTGGTTCCGATAAACTAAATTTAAAACATCTGGTTCCGCTTTCGGTTCCGATAAAACCACATCCGTTACATCCCTGGCAAAAACCATAAGACGACAGGTTTTATGCAAGTAACTCAAATTAATGACCTATACATGCGTGCGTGCTAGCTGTTTGTCAATAAATTCATTGATATGACTGCGATTACCTGATGATTAGTTGATTACTATCAATATATAATATTAATGAGCCAATGAGCTTTGATCGCGTTTTCTACACGCATAACACTTAAACCCTCGTAGTGAGTGAAAGTGGCAGGAAACCTATAAACGTATGGTAAGCGGTGTGATTTTCCGAGCGGAATTAATACTAACATTGCGTGAATAATAAACCAACTTGAGTGATGTTTATGTTTGTAAACAAGGACAGTGAAATAATTAAGCTACGAAAGTCAAAACGGTTCTTTTTGATGTATATTGTATTCCGTTTGCATTCGTATTACCGCTCTGTAACTTACACTTTGGGTAAGTAATTTTGCCTGTGAATTACCTTTTTACCTCCAATGAAATGGAACACAAGTTGCTTTTGTTTTGTCTTGTTCGATTTTAAAACGAAGCAAATTCAATTCTATTTTCTAATAAGTAAGTATGTACTCGTATTATTGATCAAATTTGGCCGACTATTTTTCTTGTATGGTGTTAGGCTAGAGGTTCAATAGGGAACATCGAACAAGCGTGGTTATTGGTTAATTGATGAAAGAAAAACTGTGGTTGGTTTATTTAAAAAAGCGGCCAAGTGCGAGTCGGACTCGCCCATGAAGGGTTCCGTATTTAGGCGATTTATGACGTATTAAAAAAAAACTACTTACTAGATCTCGTTCAAACCAATTTTCGGTGGAAGTTTACATGGTAATGTACATCTTGGAGGATATAATCAAACGGAGACGCCATGTCTGTAATTTTCTGTACAAAACAGTCTGCCGATTTTTGCGGGGGAGGGGAACGTCAAATGTATGCGTAACGTAAAAATAGCCATGTCAGATAAACGTCAGTCCATACATTGTGTATGACCGTTGGCCGCCTATTTTCGACAGAGGGGAAAGCCTGTTAATGGCTACTCCGTTTAGTTGTATCCTCCAAGATGTACATCGTATATTTTTTTTAGTTTTATCATTCTCTTATTTTAGAAGTTACAGGGGGGGGGGGGGGGGACACACATTTTACCACTTTGGAAGTGTCTCTCGCGCAAACTATTCAGTTTAGAAAAAAATAATATTAGAAACCTCAATATCATTTTTGAAGACCTATCCATAGATACCCCACACGTATGGGTTTGATGAAAAAAAAAAATTTTGAGTTTCAGTTCGAAGTATGGGGAACCCCAAACACACAATACATCTACTTACCAAGTTTCAACAGTATAGTTCTTATAGTTTCGGAGAAAAGTGGCTGTGACATACGGACGGACAGACAGACGGACAGACGGACAGACAGACAGACATGACGAATCTATAAGGGTTCCGTTTTTTGCCATTTGGCTACGGAACCCTAAAAAGGATGTTAGGAACACTAAGTATTTCAGGTCTCTTAAAAAGAAATTATAGTAGCAATTAACGGCTTTAGTTTTCCAATAGGAGATATTTATATTATTTCTGTGTATATTCTTACTAAGTCAACCCAATATTTAAAGACGATTTGAACTTTCAAATTGAGGTCAGTTTGATGATATTGACGGCCTATTTGATGATGTTGACGTCCAATTTGATGATGTTTACATCACTCCTAGCGCATTGTGCTTTATTGATGTGAGCGAGTAATAAAATATCAAATACCAGTTGCCGCCGGGCGTTGCGCCGGCGCCGGCGCACATCAAAGCGAGCGGAGAAAAGAAACGCGGCGGAAAACGGATGAGTCAGCGAGCGGGAAACTCCGACTAGCCGAGACAGTGAAACGAAAAAGAAAATGCGGCTGTGCGTCTCCAAACACGGTTCATGACTTTGGTTTACTCTGTGGCACCGAAACGAATGTCATGACACGTTGAACATAGTGACAACAAATATCTTGTGTTTAATACATATAGTAGCGTATATTAAAAGGCGAAGTGTGAAAGATTTCCTATAAATATTTAGCCTGTGCCGGCAGTAGGTATACCTAATATATTTTTATTTACATGAAAATGATAATGTTACACGTCACACATAAGAAAATTTGTTAATTTTTGAAATTTTAGTGGACGCCCGAAAGTTTTGCATATTTTTTTTATAATAATAAAAATAAATCTTTACAAAACTTGAAATAAATAAATCAATCGCTTCTTAAATCAATCTGTGAGTCAAAAGGATCAACTCTGCGACAGGAAAATTCATCATCATATTATGCATATACATACTACGTACATCGCATTTTTTGTCGTGTACAAACGGCTACTGAGTTTTCTACTTACAAAATTTTATCATAATCATAATCATAATCGTGTTTATACGGATCGGTTTAAGGTAAACATTCGGAAGTGAATTACTTTCGGTACTGGGCGCCCCGTTTTCAGTACAAAATGAACACACATATGTACGTGTGTTCTTGGCAGTGAATGCGTTAAAGCGTGAAAGGTATCGCATTCATGATATCAGTCAGTGTAATTATGAATTTAATCACCAAATTGTCCTCCGCCCCGCCTTGGACATCAGTCGCGCTCCGATAATTTCTTTTATCCGACGGCGATGACATACAAAACGTGTGGATTTACATAATAATAGTCTATTACTGACAATGATAGACCATGAAAGCTATTCTTTGTTCTCAAACGTGACAAAATATGTGTAAATGGCTGTTATGCAACTAAATGTGGTAACATACAACTATGATCCTGAGTTGGAAAACTAACATATAAGTTACGTAGGTACAGGTAATGTCTGAGATGTAAGTATATCTGCAAGAAGGGACAGGATACGAACTTTATTCTTCAGAGCCTAACCAGGACGCGTAGATAATTTTTCCCCTCGGGAAACTGTATTCTTTTCTTGGATTCTATTCCTATGCGAAAACGTACCCATGTATTAGAGATAAAATGTTAAACAATCTTTTTTTTTAAACAGAGGACATCTTAGTACCTAAATACTATTATCCTTTTACATTACATACATTATGAGCTAGGTGCTAGGTAGGTACCTAGCTTAATTAGGTAATTTGCAGTGAAGACTGTATTAGTAATAAGTAGGTACAAATGAAAACTTGCATTACATGGTAGGACACTGAAATGTAATCCGATACGCGCTACAGTCTGTTTCCCGTCAAACACCTGTATAGGGGACACACATTTAAAAAAAACTCTTATTTACAGAGTAATTGAGATAAAAGGCAAAAGGCGTGATGGCCAAATCCTCCGTCTCCCTTGAGGTATCCTCTTAATATTAAAATGTGAACTGCCATGAAACCCTGCAATTTTGATTAACGCTCTTTGACCTGCCTATACATATACATATAGATAAATACATGAGAACGGACTCTTCTTAATGGATAGTAAAAACCTGTCATTGTTTCTCGTTTTCTTTAACTTTCCTATAGGACACTTATCTAATGAACAAGAGTTACATGAACTAACTGTATTGTCGCTTTTCTAGAAAGTTGCCCTTTAACCGACTGTCGAGAGCGGGTAATGTGTTCATTGTGCGTCGGTAACTGGAGCGATCAGTGATAAGTAATCAACTACACAGTGTTGAACATGTCATACCGACATCGCATGATAAGAAGGGGCTATCTACGGCGAGCTGCAAAATTGCATGGACACATTATGCATTTTTCATGGCGCTTGAGCGTAATGGTTAGATACCTAACGTAAAATATATATATTGGCTAACAAACTGTTTCGTAGTTTGGCGAAGTTCTGTAGTAAGTAGTTATCCAAGTAGGTGTATTTTATTTCTTAGCAATAAATTGAAAAAAGGATACCGTTGAACCTTAACGAATAATCATCAAATGATACCCGCGTTTCCCAGACCCTTCGCATGTTTCCAAGTCCCAAGATGCAGACAGAAAATCAACAATGAGAAATAATTAATCAAATTCATAATTACTGTCTACTTATGTCAACCTCGTTCGCCGATAGAAACGCCATCATTGTCAATATGTCATAATAGAGATGACATTACGATCATCTTTACATCATTCTCGCGCTTTCCGCGTTTCATGGCATTGTGTCACTCTCCCACGGTCTCTATTGGAAACTGTTCCATATCGCTAGTGAGAAATAATAATTCACGTAGTCATCTATCAGTCTGAAGAACTTATGCTCTTTCGTTTTGGAACAGTTCTTATTGTTTAAAGCAAACGACGTATTGCTATAATTCCTTCATACACACTTACGATACTTCATTAATTTCATTATGGATAGTACCACTGTTATCAGAAACAAAAAAAAGAACCTTTTTAACCAAAAAATAGCGTGTAAACCTTGTCACCATCGCTGAAATGATGACCACGCCACGACCACTCTGTCAAAAGCGAAACGACAAACATTTTATCACCATAAGGTTTTAATATGGTTAAGTACATGTTTTTTTTACTACGGCGTTTTAAGTTCTAACATTGTTGTTGTTTTTCAAACTCGAGCATTCACAATAATAAGTGCCATGAAGGTGCCATGATTGTGCGGGTGAAGTTATGACTCTTTATGACACCTAAAATCGATGAAGGTATTTAAATTAATATTGAAGGAAAATAATAAATTATATATAACTCAGTACCTATCCGCTGCAACGGTGTCAGCTGCAAGACATTACGCGCGTTAAGAAACCATTTCATGCTAAATTGTTTATACTTTCTAGAGAAATCACCGGCCGGCTCCGTTCAGAAAACTGTGTGTTCTGCCATCAGCAGTGCTATCAAGTATTGATGCATATTTCTGTTATATATGTTCAATTTCATGGGATCTTTGCAGAATGACTCAAGAGAAACAATTAAACAAGAAGATTAGAATCTCAATGCATTAAAGTTAGGTACATTTGCAGATAGGTACGTGAAAATCCACTTTGAAATGCAATGTACAGCCGTTATCAGATAAATCGGATCGGCCAAGGTGCTCAAATATATCTGAACACGCAGTTTAACGTCAATAGAGGAGTTCAGATATTTGGGACCACGTTGGCCGCTACGATATATCTGATGGCGACTGTAAGTCTGAAGGTGAAAACTTAACTTTTATTGAGTATCTATTGAAAAATTTAATGATATCGCCCAACCTATATACAGTGAAACCTGGATAAGTGAGACTTCAAGGGACGAGCAGATTTGTCTCACTTAAAGAGGTATTCCACTTACCCAGGCTCTCAGTTAGCCAGGTACAAATAAATTTCTGTCTCATTTACAGAGGGTCCCATTAATAGAGGTGAGAATAGAGGATATATTTCAGTTATAGGGGTGGTTAATAAGGTATTTTGTAATTATCTTTAAAAATAAATAAGGTAAAATAATCATTGTCCCTGAAATATTTGTTAAGTCTGTTTAAATATTTCTTTGAATTTATTTTGAATGATTCTCCAAAGGATAGATTTTTTTCAATTAAATTTGATACGGATGGATACGGATTTCATTGCGTCTTAGAAATCTATTAAATGAAAATTTGTTTATTCGTGTTACTTATCAATATTTCAGCTTTCGTTTGGATAGTTTTAACTACATAAAGTAACTAAATGAAACTTGAAGTCGTTTAGACACAATTAAGCAAATGCGGAATTTGTGGATAGACTAAGAGTTAGTAAGAATACGGAAATTGATCAATAAAGTCCAAGTTAGAGAGGTCATAGATTGACGTTATCTCAGATACAGAGGTCAATTCCTATAAAATTAAAAAAAAACAATTAGGAAAATGTAATCTTATAAATATAGTCTCAGTAAAAGAGGTAAAATACACTGTCTCAATTATGGAGGTAAAGGGACTATAAAATCACAACTGTTTAATACAAAACATATAGAGTGTAAACTTAGCTTAAGTATTTTTATTATATAGCAACACATTTGTAGTTGCCTTAAAAATGTATATGGCAACTCTCTCTCTTCCTTCTCGATCCGAACTAACCGGCACGTCCCGCGATCACTGTATTTTTATTTAATTCAAAACTTCAATAAAAGTTAATTAAAACATAAAAGCGCATTTTGTATTCTCCATGCGCAAGTGGTCCTTCTAAGGAAAAGTATCAGTGTACGATGTTTCGTCGAAATAGTGTTCGCGGCAAGTGTGTGCGCGAGCTGGCTGGCCGTCTATACCGGCTGGTATCTCGTCGTGGCAGTGCCTAGGCTGGCGCTGCTGGCCTGCAACTTCGTTCTATCTATAATAGAACGAAAATCATACACGGATTGAAGAAAAGAGCATCATCAAAAACCGCAAGTAATTCGGTTTATGTCGAATTTTTCGACCACCGGCATTCCTCATTTTTCAATATAAAGTGAAGTTGGCGCGGACCGCAGCCATCTTGCGGAACTTCGCAGCGGTTTTTGACATTTTGTGTCATCTGTCACGTTCATGTCACATTTGACATTGACGTTCAAATAAAAATCAAAACAAACTGCAATCGTGTCTCTGTGCCTTCGTTTAAAAGTGTTTGTGCCTTCGTTTGTCATAAATACAGGTTAATATGTCTACCGAAATGGAGAAATTAAAAAAGTTACGTGTTATACGCTCACAGTGCAAAGGAACCATTACAAGAATCGACAGTTTTGTCAAGGATCCCGTAGCTTTGGCAGCCGCCAGCGCCGATATATTAGAGGCGCGTAAAGAGAAGCTTATTTCCACCTTAAAAGATTACGAAAAGGTGCAAATGGACATCCTAAGCATTGATGAAGGCGACGGTGAACAGGTGGGAGATATTGAAGAGAAATACTATTCCATATTAGCAAAAATAAATAGCTCTCTTAAAATGTTAAATACAAAAGTGACTTCGGAGTGCCACAACGCATCCACATGTAAGTTACCCACAATTGAAATACCCTTTTATGACGGAAAGGATTTCACTAAATTTAAACCCTTTTTCGACTTATTTACTGCTGTCATTGATCGGAATACCTCGCTGTCTGATGTGCAAAAGCTTTTTTATTTGAGAAAGTACCTACAGGACGATGCGTTGGCGGTTATTCTGAATTTGCCGTTGGTAAATGAGTCATATAAAGAAGCAATACAATTATTAAAAAAGAGATTTGACAATAAGGCTAGATTAGTTGCAAATCATATAGGTATATTGTTAGATATTTCTAATATACAAAAGGGCACAGCGGCTTCCATACGAACATTTGTTTCACAAATAAATCAACAGATGCATGCATTAAAAAATCTAGATGAACCCGTTGATAAATGGGACATGCTTTTGATATCAATTTTGACTCGAAAGTTAGATCAATTCACAAACCGGGCATACCAATTAGACCGGGACTCAGACACCATGCCTACGATGGCTGGTTTCATTGAATATTTAGAAAAGCGTGCTATAGCGCTCGAAGATAGTCATCAAAATAAACATAGTACCTACTATGATGGTGCTAACAAACATGTTAATAATAAAAGTACTTGCTATGAAGGTACTCACAAATCAATACCTAAGGTTACAAATGTGGTATCGAAGTCGTTGCCGCCCTGTAGGTATTGTGATAATAAAGACCATCAGATATATAACTGTCCTATATTTAAAATTTTGCCTATCGCTCAGAGGCAATCTTATGTAAATGAAAAGCACATGTGTAATGTATGCCTTAATAACCATGATGGTAAATGTAAATTTACTTTTAAATGTAAAATGTGTAAACAGGGCCACAACACATTGCTGCATCAGGAGCGCAATGTGAATGTGGACAAGCCCAGGACAAATAATGATGACAGTCAGCAGCCACTATCATCCGATGCTGGTGAGTTTGACATTGCTGTTAATACTATTTTAAATTGTGTGTCCGATAGTGGTGTTTTGCTGCCAACCATAAAGGTCAAATTAATAACTAAAAATAATGAAGAGGTGACATGCAAGGCATTACTGGATACTGCATCTCAAGGCAGTTTTATACGTTCAGATTTAGTAAGCAGGCTTGGCTTAAAACCGATGATGGAACCAAACAATATTATTGGTTTCCGTAAACAACTATGTAAAGTGAATGAGTATGTAATTTTGACTCTTCAGTCTTGTAAAAATAATGTTAAAATAATATTAAAATGTCATATTAGTGATGAAATTACTTCCAAACTGCCTCAAAGAACATTAGATGTATCTAAATATCATATCCCAAAAAATATAACTTTAGCTGATGACACATTTTACATTACAAATGATATCCCTCTGTTGCTTGCAGCAAACATCTATTTTGCTATATTGTTGCAGGGCTGCATTAAAACTGAAAATGGACCGGTATTTCAGAATACCATGTTAGGATATGTTGTCGGAGGAAGTATCCCCGAGCAAGGTACTACATGTAATATTGTAACAAATTTAATTAATATATCTGATGGTGAAAAATTGGAAAATGTAATGGAGCAATTTTGGCTCTCTGAAAAGCTTCCTGAAGTGGAAAAATCTACAAATGATGAGTTTATTCAAGCTGAAAAAATATTTCAGGACTCTGTATCACTAAAAGACAATATATTTTATGTTGATATGCCATTAGCTTTCCCCATGGAAGAGTTAGGCCTAGGTGACTCATTTTCTGTTGCCTATAATAGATTCATAATGTTAGAAAAAAGGTTACAAAAAGATCCTTTGTTATTTGAACAATATAAAAAATTTATTGACCTATATCTGGAATTAGGACATGCAAAGATAGTTGATATTGAGGGTTATGATTTAAATGGTCCTGTGTTTTTTCTAGGACACCACTGCGTGTTCAATCCTTCCAGTCGAACCTCACCTCATCGTGTGGTCTTTGATGGATCAATGAGATCTAGAAATGGGACATCGCTGAATCAAGTCATGCTGAACGGACCTGTTGTACAGAGTGAGCTCTTTGATATCCTTATTTTATTCAGGACTTATCCCTTTATTTTAACTTGTGACATTAAAAAAATGTTTCGCAATGTTTTTATTAATGAACATCAACGCGGACTTCAAAACATATTATGGCGCGAATCGCCCAAAGACCCTATCAACTGCTTGCAGCTTCAAACTGTTACGTACGGTTTAAAATCGAGTACATTTTTAGCTACAAGAGCTCTAAATGAGCTAGCAAATATGCATAAGGATCAATTTCCTTTGGCCGCTCAGGCTATTTATAAAAATACATTTGTTGATGATGTGTTGACTGGCGCTGATGATGTAGAGACACTTCAAGAGCTGAAAAGGCAAATTGTAGAGCTTCTGGAGTTAGGTAGTTTCTCATTACATAAATGGTGCTCGAACCACGCTCCAATTTTAAGCGATATACCAGTTGAGCACAGACAAATTGATAGTGTAGAGATAGGTCAAAACGACACCGTGAAGACATTAGGTCTCACACTCGAAATAAACTCAGATAAATTGAGTTTCTCTTGTCCTGCACTTGATGAGGCAACAATACTGAATACAAAAAGAAAAATTCTCAGCTATATAGGGAAAATGTTTGACCCACTTGGTTTAATTGGCCCCGTAATTGTGGTGGCCAAACTATTCATGCAAGAACTCCATAGCTCTATGCGTAAAGATTGGGACTCTACAATCCCAAATGAAAAGTTCCTATACTGGTCAAACTTTTTAAATAATTTAAAACAAATGGGTCAAATTAAAATAGATAGATGTGTAAATTTTAAATTAGTATCACGTGTAGAGCTAGTAGGGTATGCCGATGCATCTCTTAAAGCTTTCGGGAGCTGTCTCTATCTAAGAGTTTTTATGACTGATGGCTCGGTTCAAGTGAACTTGTTGTGTTCCAAATCCCGTGTGTCCCCACTTTCTAAATCTCACACCATACCTCAATTGGAGCTTTCTGCTGCTCTACTTTTAGCGCAATTGGCAAGTAGAGTCAGTAAGATTTTAAAAGATAGAGTTCCTCATAAAATGTATCTTTATAGTGATTCCCAAATCGTATTGTGGTGGATCAAAACAGAGGCAGTAAAAAGTACTATATATGTAAAAAATAGAGTCAAACAAATAGTAGAGCTTACTGAAAACTCACAATGGCTGTATGTTAGGTCAAAAGATAATCCTGCTGACTTATTATCAAGGGGAGTCGAACCACATAAGCTGCAGGAGTGTGATTTATGGTGGCATGGTTCGCCAAGTCTTTGTGATGTAAATTATACACATACAAACTTAGAAGAATTTAATTATGACGATATCATGACACATGTAGACTCGCATGGTGCTTCATTGAATGCGTCTTCTAACGATGTAGAGGGAATTTTGTGCCATACCACAAATGTAGAGCCTCTAGATTTATTAAAAAATTATTCTAACTTGAATAAACTTCAAAGAGTAATAGGCTTTATTTATAGATTTTACAATAACTGCTTGAACAAAGACAACAAAATAACAAGTAGAAATTTAACTTCTAGGGAATTGCGTGACTCTATGTTGAAGATAGTACGTTGTACACAGGCAGAGCATTTTAGTAAAGAATTAGTACTGCTCTCAAAAAATAAGCCTGTGACAATTAGTGATCAATTAGCATTTCTAGATAAAAACGGTGTAATTAGAGCCGTGGGGAGACTGCAAAATGCAGAGAACCTGTCTTATGACAAGCGGCATCCGACTATACTTCCAAAAAACTCCTTTATTACCGATCTCATTATAGAACGAGAGCACTTAAGACTTATGCATGCAGGCGCTAGGCTAGTATTAGGCTCTCTATCTCAGAGACATCATCTTGTGAATGGTATACGAGAGGTAAAAAAGGTGGTGCATAAATGTATAAAATGTATACGTATGAAAGCTGAAGCAGCAAAGCAGTTGATGGGAGATCTTCCTAAAGAAAGAATCACTCAGAGCAGGCCCTTTCAGCATGTAGGAATTGATTTCTGCGGTCCGTTTAACGTAAAGGTTTCTCGCATTAGAAAACCTATTATTACAAAAGGCTACATCGCGCTTTTTGTTTGCTTTGCTGTAAAAGCGATACACTTAGAACTTGTTTCTGATCTCACGACTGAAACTTTCTTAGCATGTCTTAAACGATTTATTTCTCGGCGTGGCATGCCCACAAACATATTTTGTGACAATGCAAAAACCTTCAAAGGTGCTTCTAATACATTAAAAGACTTGTATGACCTATTTTCCTCCAAAGATTGTAGAGACTCTGTCAACAAATATTGCTCAAATAACTATATAACTTTTAATTGGATACCGAGTTATTCTCCAACGTTTGGAGGAATTTGGGAAAGTGGCGTCAAAAGTGTAAAACACCACTTTAAAAGAATAGTAGGCAATCTATGTTTGACCTACGAACAACTAAACACTGTAATCATAGAGATTGAAGGCATTTTGAACAGTAGACCTATACTATCTGCTATTTCTAATGATTGTGATTATATAACTCCTGGACACTTCATTTGTGGCGCAGCCTTGACTGCTTATCCTGAAATAGATCTCACTGAAACCTCAGTAAATCGGGTTCCATTTTGGAAAATGTGCACTAAGCTTAAGCAAGACTTTTGGAAAACTTGGTCTCAAAGTTATTTGACCCAGCTACAAAGCCGCCCCAAATGGAAATACCAGCAAACTAATTTAAAGGAAGGTGATTTGGTAATTGTAAAGAATATGAACACCTCTCCATTAAATTGGCCAATGGCTCGTATAGTAAAAACGTTCCCTGGTAGGGACGGATTAGTAAGGGTAGCTGATGTTAAGATTAATAATAAGATATTTCGTAGAGCCATAACTAAATTATGTCCTTTACCTGTAATGTAGTATTAATAACTTGCCTTATGTTTAGGTTTCTATTGGCGGGTCCACTCTTTACCTGTATGTAATATTGCCTGGCCCCAACTATGTTTAATACAAAACATATAGAGTGTAAACTTAGCTTAAGTATTTTTATTATATAGCAACACATTTGTAGTTGCCTTAAAAATGTATATGGCAACTCTCTCTCTTCCTTCTCGATCCGAACTAACCGGCACGTCCCGCGATCACTGTATTTTTATTTAATTCAAAACTTCAATAAAAGTTAATTAAAACATAAAAGCGCATTTTGTATTCTCCAACAACAATTAATCCCAGTTATTAACAGAGGTTATTAACAGTTACTAACAGAGGTAATTCAGTGCTAAAACGTCGGGACCGACCGCACCATGAGTCCCAGCTATAGAGGTTTCTCACTTATTCAGGTCCCATTTAACCAGGTTTCACTGTAATTATTAAAATTATGAGAGGCCATTTACCGAATTAACCATATGTGATTTGAAAGATATGGTTTTCTCAAACATGATCTGTTTAACATTAAGTTAAGTAATAATAATAACTATAGTTCCGCCTCGCTCGCACACCGGACGCTTTCCCGGGCTCGTTACAATTATCTGCCATCTGTGTGCATGTGGTTAATTATATCAACACATTCCAAGCTACCATGCTCCGGCGATTAAGTCTCAAGAACCAGTTTATATACAGTCTCTGATTACACATCAGAAGGTACGTAGCTCGGGTTCAAGATACAGCGGTTTTCTGAGATATAGAGTCGCCTGCTCTCGCGCAGACGAGGATAACTTGACCATGTTCAAGAGGATGGCCGAGCCATGAAAGTGAAACCAGTGACTCTGCTAACTCTTGTATGTTAAACATGTAATTACGATCGCTATCGTCGAGTAAATATAGTACAGCTATAAAATATATTACACGTAACAAGCGATGCTAAAAATATCACGCTCTAACGCCTCGGATAATTGTGTGTAGGTAATTGGCCAATAATCTCGTTAAATTCGCGGCTACGTAAATAATTATATCACACAGGTTAATATGAAAGAAGGACCCCATTTTTGCGCAAAATAATAAGTGTCGAATTAGAAAATTAGGCTTCGTAGCGGTTTACTTTTGACATGTCCACGGAAGGTACGTGAACCTTGGTAAGTATGACCCTAAAATGAGTTTGGATAATTGATTAAAAGTATCAATCTGTGTTCGTTTCTGGCGGTGGTAATGTAGCAGCCAAACTAGGCGGATGATAGGCGTTTGACCAAGTTCACGGCCACGCCAGATCAAGTTCGAGGGCTTCCTAGAAAATCTCTGTGACGGGTTCCATCCGTTCCGAGTTCCATCGTTGTCACTACAGTTACCTACTGTTAATTGTAATCGTTCGAAGACCTTACTGCAACGAAATGAGGTCCCTCAATGTTCATTTAATCGCGTTGTGCAACGTTCAACCTGTAAACGGATATAAATATGCTCGATCTATTAATATTTGGATGGACTTGACCTCGAATTAGGTCCGAGGCAAGATAGAGGAGAGTCGGTTATTATAACCTACCATTTTTACTTTAAAAAACGTTATGGATATTTTGTGTTTGGAGGTAGTTACAAATGTGTTTGACTTTGCATAATAATAATTTATATTATAAAAGTTCAGTATCTTGGCTACATTCATTATAAAAATGAGCATTCTGGATTAAATTAACATAGTCAAAAAAGCACTGCCATCGGTATGATGTAGACGACTTGGCTAAATGGTTAAATCGTACCACCCATATTAAAATTGTATCTACGAGTATAAAACGTTTTGCAAGTTTATTGCATACCTATTTTAGGTTAAATAACACATCTTTTTTTACCAGAATCGGAAATCATACTTTACGACTCATAAATACTTGGTCATTTAAATCGTACCTATGTCAGTATGTTATAGTACAATTTAAAAAACTGGCAATTTTTTTGAAATAAACATTAAGTATAAAAATATACTTAAGCATCATTTTTTTACAACTTTTAACACCTGCGCAATAAACCCGTTCATGATTCTAGTTAAACACTGCGTATTTTTAACTTATCTAGATGAAAAGTTATGGTGTTACAAACACACATTAAAGTTAAATCCAGTCAGATAAAAAATAAGCGTTCTTGGCGCCAAGGGTAAGACTTCTTATGGCGCCTTTAAGGGTTCTTAGCGTTCAAAGGGTTAAGGGAAAGGTAAATCCAATAGGTATTTATTTATGCACTGTGCACAAAAAGTCGACACGGCCCGAACTGTCCGCGCGAGATTTACGTTATGCCATTCGGTCTGCCGAACGCCTTATGCATTATTCGGCGGTAAGTAGTTCGCAATCGACGCGGCGCTGGCGCAGGCATTATTCCACGCCACGCATATAATATATGCGCGGTGGTGTTCAGTAGCTTACCGAGTGTAGGTTATACAACCTTCAGAGGGAAGAGCATAATTATGTAGCCGAGATTAGGGTAAAGTCAACACGATCCGCTCTCCATCAACTGTGGATCCGAGATTTAGGCTGCCTTTCCACTGTTGCAGAGACGAGCGGAGATAATAGGAATCAACCAATAGCATTCGTTGTAATCTCCGCTCTGCTGGATTACAACCAATGCTATTAATAGACTTTCGAGTTACGCTCCATAAAGACTCGAAAGAAAGAGTCGAAAGTACTTAGTTAAGTTAACAATATAAACTTTAGTGTTTAAGATGAGTTTCCAAAACTGAAGTCGTGTTCTTCTTTTTTACTTGTACGAGTCCTAATTGTAATTTTATTACGAGTACATACGTATAGGCACTATTGAATCTAAATTAAAACTTCTTAGCAATTACTCGAGCTCCCGAACTGTTATTAGCTAGAGCGTAAGGGTAACATTCCATTTCTGACCGCAGCTGCATTACTGGTACTGAACGCGTCGCTGTTACTGTCAATTTCCATAGTAAAATGAACAGTAGTGCAGCTGCGGTTGGAAATGGACTGTCACCTTAACTGCCCAATTCGAATTTTAAGATACGTCAATTAATAGATCTAGAAACGATATGGATTAGATGTGTCAGTGTCAAAAGTGATGTTCTTGTTTGAAGAAACGTCACATTTCACACTGACATATGTAATCCATATCGTTTCTAGATCTATTAATTGACGTATCATAAAGTTGGAATCGGGCCCATAAGGCTCTGTAAGCAGTGGGAATAGTGTTGTAGCCGCCAGGCGACGTGCAGACGTGCTCGGAGACTTCAACTAGAAATGAAGTAACTTGAAGCAAGCTTTTTAAGCTCCCATTGCATGTCGCTTCTGCCGTATTTGGAAATATTTAAATTAATTGAATGCTTACTTTATACAATACTCGAGGAAAATCGACAATAACTTGGCGTTATTTAACTTATTTAGAAAGTGTAATTTCTTATTTTAAGGCATTTTTGGATTCTTTTTGTATTAAGAAAGCCCTATATATAAATATAATATCATACTTACCCAATACCGAAATAATACTAATTGGATTTCAATATTATCATTAGGTGGTAATTATAAAATAGGTAGGTAGGTAATAGTAGTAGGTATATATTCGTAATTTGCATTAACCGTAAATCTATTGATAGATTATTAATAAAAATGGCCACTCAGGAAATTTTAAACGGACAGGAAGTTATACTTACACTTAGTTATTTTATTAACCATAAGACCTATTCTCAAGTACATATATAAAAAGGCACGGAAACAGGCAAAATTTAAAGCCTATATATACTAGACATGCTTAGGTAATTAACACAGCATAAACCAAGGACTTTTATAATCGTAAAGATAACACACGAATGTGAACCTTAAGTCTTGAACATAACGTGTATATGAAACGCACTTGAAACTGGAAGCTACTAATAACTACTTAGGAACGGAAGGAAAAACATTAGCATCCGTAATATGAAACAAAATAAAACGATTAATATTAATACGTACCTATACATATGTACGAGGTCGATTATGTCACGTTATATCATGAATTTATGACACTATTCGAGTAAGAGAAGATAATCTAATGATGTCACTATTGTCAGTTCATTTTCAAACATATGGATGGTTAGAAATTTTTTGGTGTCTAAAAATGTGAAGCGCGGCGCGCGTTTATGTCTTTTACAGTGCATTGGGGCTACTTTTCCGCACTAGTGCGTAAAATAGCACTTTTCGTGCGTATGTCGAAACTTTAAAGTGCCATATGTACTGTAAAACGTTGTTCGATACACGTGCGAATAGGTAATTCGCAACTCGTGTCGATTTAAAACACTCCCTTCGATCGTGTTTTAATTTATCGCCACTTGTTTCGAATTTCCTCTTTTTCGCACTTGTATCGAAATAGTTATTTACAGTACATATGGGGCTACTTTTCCGCACTAGTGCGTAAAATAGCACTTTTCGTGCGTATGTCGAAACTTTAAAGTGCCATATGTACTGTATTACAAGTGCGAAAAAGAGGAAATTCGAAACGAGTGGCGATAAATTAAAACACGACCGAAGGGAGTGTTTTAAATCGACACGAGTTGCGAATTACCTATTCGCACGTGTATCGAACAACGTTTTACAGTACATATGGCACTTTAAAGTTTCGACATACGCACGAAAAGTGCTATTTTACGCACTAGTGCGGAAAAGTAGCCCCATAGGTACTGTAAATATCTATTACTCATCATTTTGGGTAACTTAACATACTGTGGTAGTAAAGTAGCTCATTCATGAGGTCTTTCATACAGAGGGCCGTGACTTCGAGGTCTGGCTTGGATCATGAGTTTCTTGGCCTTTATTTGTAGCTGAATGTATCATATGTACCTTTAGAATGATATTCGAAAAGATTTGCTCAACGCAGCGTCGTCCATACGATTTAGCAGCGGACTTACGTATTTATAACACAAAATAGTTCTTTTGTAGAACAGAATCTATTGTTGGCAACAATAGGCACTTGTATCGTGATGTTGGTCTTAAAGGCGCCTTGTTGTCAAACTTCACGTCGCTCTGAACACCTTGTTGGAACTAGGTCACACAATAACCAGTCTATCACCGCGTTACCTAACAATACTGTTTATGTTATAGTCAATATTGGACTACCTCGTCGAGCACTATTATATAATAGGCCGTTTACAATATAAAGCTTAGAAATTGATGAAATGTGGAAAAAAATCTTGGTCTCGAGATTCTCGAGCTAAGGTCGAACTCGCGACTCTGGATCACTAGCCCATCGCTCTGCCAACTGTGTGCGTTGCCATATGTGCTCAATATGATTCTAAATATGCTAATCCCATTGACGTATATAATATCTAAGGACAGGCAAATGGGGCACTAAACATCGTACTAGTTCAGCGGTGCTACCCACGAATTCCAGCCAATCGTGCAGTCTAACGCGACTAGTTGCGACCAATAGCGCGCGTAATGCGAACTCGTCAACCAATCGCGCGCGTGATGCGAACTCATGAAACCAATCGCGTTGTAGCGATTTCACACCGCTGTACTGGCCCCTGTCATGCCTCATTATTATTGCCCGTAAAGTCAGTCCCTAGATATCTATGTCAATGGCTAATCCCCATTTGATAATACCATGCGAACCCTACGGAAGTAAATGATCGATGTTACGGCATACGGAAACCGCGCGGCGCGAATCGAATAAGAAAGCATCGCATTCCGATATAATTATAAAACCGCTCGTGTTTGGGCGCGCGGTGAAAGCACGGTTACGTCAGGACTCGGGAGCCGATTCGAACGAATCTTTTTGAAGTCAAAATGATATCTGATGTCATTCGCGCACGCATCTCGCTCGTACTTGTTGGTACATGTATTGGCGGGAGCAAACGCACGGGCGCGTGATAACAAAGCATAATAAATAATAAATATAAGCACCGTATTAAGTTATGTTTCAGGGTTAAATAGCTACTTCTTTACTGCCGTATTCGAACTTCTAGATACGTTATAGTTTAGATATCAACTAGTTCTCTTTTGCAGCGCAATTCGGGCAACCAATGTCACTTTTACGCTAGATAGAGTTAGATATCTATTATATGTGAATTGGATCTCCAAGTCCTGTGTAAATCGTTCAAGAGTATCTCCAGAATCGCGTAAATGTCAAATTTGACAGGTTAGATCTTAAACATATCGTTATCGTATTTTGGTGATGTCTAAAAGATATCTAATAGATATTTCAAAATCCGAATCGGGCCCTTAGTCTAGAATAGAATAGTTTGACTGCCATTGCGCATTTGTCTGTCTCAGTTGCTTAAAGGTTAGCCTGGAAGAGATCCGTTAAGGGGATAAGTTCGCCTTTGTACTCATAATGTATTCTCTCTATATTATGTAGTTGTTTTAGTGTTTTTCTACTACTACTACCTACTACAAAATGACATCATTTAGATAATGAAAATGTACGTTTGTTTGTATTGGCCTCCAACGCGCAACCGGACGGCTCCGAGCGGCTCCGAGCGGCTCCCTCCGAATGTGGTTGAGGTTCCAACGAACATTACGTCGCGTCGTGTTGTACAATTAAACCATCTTGACATTATATGTTAGGTATACAAATAATTTTGTGTTAAGATTTATTATTTGTATAGGTACCTAGAATACCGTTTACATTTTAAATAATATATGGAGTGGTGGGGATTTATACGCAACTGACCTGGGAGTTTTTTCTACGTTTATGTACTTATATTACATAAGTAGGAAATTATAATTATAATAAGTAGGTGAGCACATGCATTTATTAAATACAAAATGAAGTATAGGTGGCAATAAGTGGTGACGAAAATTAATAAAAAACATTCATTAATGTTAACATTTTTAAACAAATAAAAAGCAAATTCATAGCTAACTTTGCATTTTTTATAGAGCAAAATATGGGTAAATTATATCATGTATCGCTTCCTATAAAATTGTAGAATTATATCTTGAAATAATATAAAATGGACATACTTACTTCAACTAAACATACTCGTAACAAAAAACGCTTAATAGATAATGAGTGTTAACGGCGATGTTTAGTTTCGATGATATGACGTAATGGCGTAACGAACGAACGCGTTATAGAATTAGAAACGAGTGCGTAAGTTTCGTGAAATGATTTCCCTAAAAGGGGTCAGTGCTTATTAATATTTAATTAACTTTTTCTCTGCAAATGGAAGTAGTCTACATTGTGTCGTGCGTGAGCTGGGTAGCTGCGTTAATTACGTGTATATTATTGTTTTTTCTTGAGGTTTCCTTTTTGCAAACATTCGACGCCACTGCAATTTATGATAAGTCGCTACGTGTCGCCAGTTTTTAACCATTCATGGCGTTATTCATAAATGGCTGCTAATCTTAATCAGTTGATGATCGTCGTTTGTCCCCATCTTTCGTTGTGCCATAGAGAGGGATAAACGACAATCATCAGCTGATTAACTTAGCAGACGTTTATGAATAACACCGTAAGTATTTAGCATGAGAGTAACAAAGTGACCTGTTTTTAATTGTTTTTGGAGTAAAGTAATGAAAAGCCTCTTGAAGAGCGCCGAGCGTCGGTCAATTACTGATGTGCCTTTGGAATGTTTCCAATAATAATATCAATAACTCCTTTAGTATGGGGATCGAAATTTTTCATTTTCAAAATGTTTGAATTTCCGAGAACTTTTCCAACATGCACACATGTAAGATCTATTATACATATATAGAATAGTAAACCGACGTTGATCAGTCTGTCGAGTGTGGATGGTGCAACTGGCACTAAATGTCTTAAATATAACGTACATCAATAATAAATAAAACTGTGTAGGTAATATACCTACTTCGCTCGCACGTCAGCCAAATACATATCTATTGACCTTGTTGCCCGAGAGCTGACAGGTCTCGTATCGTAATGCGATCGTCGCGCCCACCATTGTTACTAACTTCAACCTGCGCTGCGCACACGCAACAAGTGTGGTATTGCCACTTGTTCATTTTCATAAAGGCTGATTTAGCCGGTGCGCATCAGGCGCCTGTTTCACCATCAACTTGACAATTGACACCTGACACTGATAATTCCCTGTATATATACCTATACATTTCTAAGTCGGTAAGTAACGGCGATACGTAGCGTCAACTTTTACTTGAACCAGCAATGTACGGTAAATTGCCAAAGTCAGGTTTGTCAGGGGACAATTGCCTACGTTGTGAAACAGAAGGGATTTTCATCGGATTTCGATGGTTCTGTGTGCGTTTTCACATTGTGTTGCTAGCCAAGTCATACTCTAAACTCGCATGCGAGATTTTTCATCGCTTTTTATGATATTGCAGAAGGCAAACGACCAGACAAGTAGCCTGATGGGTAAACAATTACCGTCGCCCATGGACACCAGCAACACCAGAGGTTGCCGAAGAGGTTTCCTTCAAGGTTTGAAGGTTGTATCTGTCCGGAAATACTGCGGGCGGGTGTATTTAGCTGTACGAGGTAGGATGTTTCTGGAGAACTTATTAGTACTCATTATGTAGTAGTTGAGTTGCTAAAGAGGTCAATTTTAATTATATGGCGATATAATCAGTTTCTGTAGGTATGTGTTGAATGTAAGTATATGATTGCGCCGAGTGATGGTCGTTAAACACATTTAGCGGCGAGTTATCGGCGCGTGACGGTTCTCGCCGGCGCTATGTGGGTCACTGGCTTAGCGATAAATGACAAACATACGTAGGTATAATAAGATATACTTACACAGGCTATTACAAAAGGAGTTCTTACTCATTTATGTGGATAAGGAATAAATCAGAAAATTAGAATGTAATAGTCCTTAACTTGACGTTTATGGTTTATGGTGACACTTCCACATTCAGCATCAAAAGTAGCGTATGAAATAACGCACCAAAAGTAACTGGCACCGTCAAATACTTTTCCAAACAGAGATATAATTGATATCTCGACAGTTTCCTTTCGCGCATAGTCTGATACGCTGGTTTTGATGGTCACTGTATATCTAGTAGGTACTGTACTGTTGTCTGTCATCGGAGCAATTATAAAATGAATCATTAATTGACGGGAAATAAAAGCGCATGCACCTTTCTTTGACATGAATGCCGCGCATGCGCATAAAAGGCGTGATTATGGCAGTTGTGGCTGATTGAGACGTTCCTCGACCAATCAATCAAATTACCTGACGTCCGTTAGGCTGCGTTTCCAGTCGTAAGAAATACCAAAAAGGTACCTAGGTACACCTAGGTACCTTTTTGTACTTGAATGCATCTTATACCTAAGTACGACGGATTACTCCACGCAGACGATGTCGGAATGTCTATAGCTACCTACTGACTAAATCACATCACAGGGATGAATATTGTCTATGTTGTCTGGTTTTTGTGTACAACTGCCGTATTCGAACTTCAAGATATTTACAAGAGACGACACCTACTAGATCCATTCTAGATACGGTATGGTTTAGATTTCAACTAGTTCTCTTTTGCAGCTCAATTCGGGCAACCAATGTCACTTTTACGTTAGATAGAGTTAGATATCTATTAGATGTGAATTGGATCTCTAAGCCATATCTTGTGGAAATCGTTCAAGAGTATCTCCAGAATCGCGGAAATGTCAAATTTGACAGGTGAGATCCTAAAAATATCGTTATCGTATCTTGGTGATGTCTAAAAGATATAGATATCTATTTCAAAATCCGAATCGGGCCCCAAGTCTCGGGTTAAAGTTATGCTTTAAAATAGTCGCTTCTATAAGCGACTATTCTAAAATCTGTTATGACTAGATTTGTAATAAGTATAATACCATTGTATAACATTCGTAACCACCTTGTAAAGTTCAATATAAATATTCTGTTGTTTAAAAAGTTGACAGCAAATATTTTGATATCCAACTCCGAACATTATATAGCTACATTTAGAGTCAAAAATATAAATATTTTACCCATCTTATAGAAACATTAGGTACTATTTCTTACACACAAAGTGTAGTGAGATTAAAAAACTGGAAGTTAAAATCTCCACGATATTTCACAGACAGCAAAACCAATCGGAAATGCCCTGCAATTGGCTTGTGTTGTGTCTAATTGTACTGTAAATTGGAAAGTCAATAGATGGATTAATGGTTCTGATTCTCATGGGAACGAGAATGATTGTGCAACTCCGACTGCACAATGGGTGGTTGGGTGCAACAGGCGTGGGCGCGGACATATTGTACACTCGTACTGAACTACGAGTAAGACTGACTCGGCAAGCGACAGTTTTTTAATGATATAGGAGGCAAACGAGGAGCCGAATCGCCTGTTGATAAGCGATTACCGTCATCCATAAACATCCGCAACACCAGAGGGATTGTGAAGTGCATTGCCGGCCTCCCATCTGGGAGTGCGCTCTTTGGAGGTTTGAAGGTCGTATCCGGTCGGTCCGGTCCGTTAATACCGCAGGCGACAATTCATTTTACAGTTTAGCTGTACGGGGCAGGAAGTGTCTGGAGAAACGCGCAGTTGAGGACTGCCAACCATCTTAGTGGTTAAGATGATAATGTTGTCGCGTAGGGCGTAAAGAAGCTGCAGGGATTAATCCGAACAATTCATCGGAGTAGTGAAAGTGCCTCCATAAATTAATAATTCCTATAAAAGTATGATGTTTGTCACTGCAAAGTCTGTGCAGATGCATTGTTTTCTTAAACGGACTTTATGGTTATTGGTGTACACTGTCTGCTGGAGAGATATCTGGGGCCCGTTTCTCAAAAGCTTGTAACTTGTAATACAAGTGGAAGTCCCTTTCTAACAACAGCTGTCAAAAAGTGACATTCGCTTGTATTACAAGTTACAAGCTTTTGAGAAACGGGCCCCAGTTCGTTTACAAGAATGTCGTCCAAAACTTTGTTTTGCTGTTAATTGCTAGCCTTCCAACTATGCGTTGCATCACGTAGCTCACGCGACATTAAAGCTTGTGAACGTCGCGTCGCGTGCAAGTTTCCTCAGGCAAAACGTTTGGCATTCTTCACGAAATATGTACCTACTTAACTATAAGTAGGTACCTATGTAATTAGGTGTACTAATTAAGGTAGAAAAAGCGATGATGAAGGGTTCCGTATTTAGGGGATTTATGACGTATTAAAAAAAACTACTTACTAGATCTCGTTCAAACCAATTTTCGGTGGAAGTTTGTATGGTAATGTACATCATATATTGTTTTTAGTTTTATCATTCTCTTATTTTAGAAGTTACAGGGGGGGGGGGGGGGGGGACACATTTTACCACTTTGGAAGTGTCTCTCGCGCAAACTATTCAGTTTAGAAAAAAATGATATTAGAAACCTCAATATAATTTTTGAAGACCTACCACCCCACACTTATGGGCTTGATGAAAAAAAAAATTTTGAGTTTCAGTTCTAAGTATGGGGAACCCCCAAAATTTATTGTTTTTTTTTCTATTTTTGTGTGAAAATCTTAATGCGGTTCACGGAATACATCTACTTACCAAGTTTCAACAGTATAGTTCTTATAGTTTCGGAAAAAGTGGCTGTGACATACTCGGACAGACGGACGGACAGACAGACAGACATGACGAATCCATAAGGGTTCCGTTTTTTGCCATTTGGCTACGGAACCCTAAAAAGCTAACTAGAACTTTAATGACGAAAATGCTGTTGGTGCCTTACACAATATCGTTGCGTTCATAATAACCCGATTCCCATTGATGACTATGACTATGACTAACCTAATTTTACTAATTTATTGTCGGGGCCTGCGTCTACGTTTGTAGGTACTTTACTTCTAAAATTTCATCATCGAACTCTAAGTATTTTATTACGACTATTCCAAATATTATAAAAAAAGTCTGTAAAAGATACCATAAGAAGTGTAACGCTCTTACGGTAGATGTCGCTCACGTCCCCTTGACCCATATGGTGGAAAGATTTGCTGGCTATGGATGAGGTCTTGGTGGCTCAGATGGCAGAGCGCTGGAGTATCGATCCAGAGGCCGTGAGTTCGTCTCACCCAAGACAGTAATTTTTCCACTTTTAAATTTATTCTAAGTTTAGATACTATAAAGCTTAGAAATAAAGGAGTGAGATGGAGAAGTCTCGGTAGCTCACTGGTAGAGCGGCGAGCTGGTATCTAGTATCTCGGAGTTCTTTGCGGACTCGAGTCTCGCCCGAGACCGTGAGGTTTTGCACTTTTACTTTATTTATATTTTAAGCATTATTATTCCTATAAATATCGACCATTCCTTTTATGTAGACCACAAGTAAATGGTTCATTTTGGTTAGCCTGGATTCAATTTTGATAACAAAATACTTTGCATTCTTTTGTGTCTAAGCAACCTTATATGATCTCATTGATCTCGTATAGCTTAAAATTATACTTATTATACCTGTCATCGCGTAGGTCGCATTTTGCATTCAAAGCGAGTCTGCTGTAGGTCAGTATCTACGAGTAAACAGTAAACACCCACATGCTCATAAATAGTCCGATTAGTGTTCACGTGAACTCGTAAATAACTCGGCGATAAATAACTACGCCCTTATACGTTAGTGTTCGTTTAATAATACACGGGCCCCACGTACGATAAAACGAATGATATATTTGCAAACAAAACATTTACACGTTTACCAGAAAGATGAACGAAAACCGTGAACGTTTACCAACATTCGTAAAAATCATAAACGTTTGCTAATGAGTAATGAGTAGGTGCATCACTAATAGGCTTGGCAAGCCGGCACACGGCGGGCGGCGCGGGCGGGTCATTCATGTCGTTACATAACGTGACGCTCGCCGTTGATCGACGACGGGCCGCGACCTGGCGCTTGCATAAGGAGCCGGTTGGGCTTCAGATGAATGAGCTTATGCCGATGTTTTAATGGTAGGCTGTAGGCATTAACGAGCTCGTGGGCCAGCTAAAATGACATCCAGAGTTAGGAGTGAACTGACAGGTGCAGGAGATCACCGCGTTATTGCAGAAATATACTCGTACTAACTTCTGCGCGCGACCTCGTCTTAAGGTGACAAACATACTTAAGATGATGATGATGATTGATTCAAACTATCTTATATCCGTTCCTGGGTGACAGATGGCACAGCTAACCATGTTACCATAGATAGGGCAAGGAACTAAATTCAACATGTTTTGATGACATGTATTTTTGTCTCTTCGTACTTTATGTATAGGTCATACAGAGACTTAGGTATATATCTTTCCTGTAGAGTTTAAGGGCTTTTAAGCTTATTTTCTATTAGCCTCATTATGGTAAAACTATTAAGTATTATTACACTTACAACTAAACGGGCCTGATCGCGTACAAGATAAATTAGAAAAGAAATTGATGATTTAGTCAGTGGTAGGTAAATACTGCGACAGTTTGATACGTTAGGAACGATTCTGGTGGTTATCTTCCCAGAAAATAATTATGATAGAGTCTGTTCAGAAAGAGTCGTGGAATGTATGGGGCCCAATACATTGCACGACTCTTCTCTTGGTACTCTAGTCGCTAATACTCCATAGTTCGCATAAGCCGACTTTACCTGTCCACAATCCTACCAAACCCGTCCAGTGGACAACCAACATTTTCTACCCGAGTTACTCCAGGTCACACTTTCATGCACTTTCTTCGTTACGCAAGCCGAGGTCAACTCACCGTGCTGTCGCCGCAGAAAGGGAAAACTCAACGCATGCCCACACTTCACACTCACAACAAACAAAACACTGCACTTGAAACGTAAAATAAATCAAAGTTCGCGTTCAATTTGAAATTGGAATCTCGCACTGTTAGTCTGTGATTGGTGCGCGTCGGTTGGCTCGTCAGGTGCAACTGCGCCGGCGCCGCGGTGGTAGAGAGAGCGTGTTGTGTAAGAGGGAGTGGAAATGGCAGCGATCTGTTACAAAACACCTTTTTTTAGACGTGAAAACTGTGACATGTTTACATAAATATGAGGATGGATTAAATGACAGAGGTGTAATTTTTATTGAAAGTAATAAGATAGTGTATATAGCTAATATTGTTTGGGATGCACTTACTAGTTTGAAAGGAGTTACATGCAAGGTCCATATTAATTGGGTTTTGATCTGATGATGGAATCCATGAGGAATTGTGAGAAGTTAACTCGTATCGTATCACACGCTACACGCCCGATGGGAAAAGATCTACATAGAGGCAATATATGGTAGCTAATATAATTTTTATGCGTAGGTCGCCAGGTGCGCAGGTTCATGATTCACAGGTATCATTGTTATTCTTTCATTTCTTATACTAGTTGGTAACTACATTGGTAAGCCGGTGAGTCAAGTTTAACTAATTGATAATAATTAATTTAATTTTCACTGCTTCCAGGGCTATAGTTATGAGTATATACCTAGGGAATTAGTTACGGGTGTCTACTAACCATCAGTTTCACGCAAGTCCAGTGATAGTTTGCCAAAAGCTTTGATAGGCGCGTGAGGTAAATTGTTTGCAGCGTTGCGTGCGCGCACGCGGCTGATGCAACGCGCGGAAGGATGTGAGGAACTACGAGACAGACTGTCAAGAGATTTTTAAGTGAGAATCTGTGGACGTTGAATTAATCACAGTTAAGAAGGTACAAACAGCTCGTAAAGTGACCTTTGATTGGTGAACCTTTTGATTTTTTTGTTTTTGCAATGAGCCCTACGAGCGTTTGTTGACAGTATGTACGATGGTACCATGTCGTCAACTATCGTCTCTGCTGACAGACAATTTGTAAACCTTATCAAATAGGTTCTCCAATGGTTAAAGGTACTCAAGTCTATTGAGCATTCACTCGAGCAGAACAGCGAGCATTCGCAGTTTTCCAGCAAATTTGGCGAATTGTTCGACGAACGCTAGGGAGGTATATTATTTTCTGGTCGCGAGAATGCTCATTACAAGTGAACGCTCAAGTCTGTGGTGTGTATAGGTAGCTATTGGTACCTTAAACACTAAACAGTTCTAGATCCCGTTTCAACCCTATATCACTTCGTTCCTTCGACGCTTCCTTCGACGACTTCGACTTCCTAAAACTATCGCAACGGATTTAGATGCGGTTTTTTTAATAGATAGAGTGATTCAAGAGGAAGGTTTATGTATAATTTGTTAACCCGTGCGAAGCCTGGGCAGGTCGCTAGTGTATTTATAAAGTAAGTAAATTAACAATTACAAGTCTTAGATCGCTTCGGCCCATAACCTCCAGGACGGCCCCATCATAGTCATGCATAAAGTGAATAGGAATAATTTATGTACTCGTATGTGTTTCATCCCTCGTGGCCTACATAACTGGCCGCGTGCCACATTCCCGCGGTATTCAGGCTGACTTTCACTACGTCTCCGGCATTACATATTGTTACCTAACACTTTGATTTGTCGATGTAAGGTGCCGATTGTCGTGTGACTCTTCTCATGGCGCAGCGAGTCGAGGTGTCAGACAAACCAAACCTACGTAATATATAAATTGGCTCTTTCAAAACCTGGACGTTTCAGCGAAAATTATACGCAAACGAATAATCTGATCTGAATGTCTGTCGGCTGGACCCTGATTATTGTCTATGGCTGCCGAAAGATTCATAGCGTGGGGGCCATTATACTGGTGAGCGTGATCATTCGACTCATCCACGTTTTGTAAGCGACGAGATTACTATGGATGGTCATTGAAATTGAAGGTAAGGTGCGGGCTGACCTTAAATTACACGGTTTGTACGACGTACGTGTATTGATGGGATGATAATAATGTAATTGTTAGAGAGCGTCTGGGATGACCCACGAAAGAATATAAAGAAGGAATATAAAGATTCAGTGCATATAAATTATTTGAGGAGGTTATTAAAGATTTTGTAATTTGAATTGAGTGCGTAAAGTCTGAACTGAAATCCTCTTGTAAAGCTCAATGAGGCATATTCATGCTCTATAGAAGGACGTACACTTTATGAAAAAATACCATTCGTAAAGTGGGTATGTACTTTTACAGCTTATAGCTATCTTATTTGCATGGGCTAGTGGTGATCATGTATCGTCAGCTGCTAAAAATGGGGTCAAGGAGAACTATCAGGTAGATAAGTGAGTGGTTAGAGGCGGCAACACGTGCTTCACTTAACTACTAGGTTTCGAGATTTTTTTCAGGCTAGCCTAACCAAATATAATATTTGAAATACGATGCCGTCTGGTCTCCTTTAGACCGCTGGTGAGTTTCATTAGACATTAGACATTAAGCCTCACATGACTTTCATTTGGCGAGTGAAAAGCGCAGGCTCAGGAGATCATCTATCAACACCTTTACAATGTTGATAATCAATCAGCCAGGATTTTATCGTCGTGAGATCATGATCTCTATTTACTTAAATATGCACGCTGTTACTTCGTTTTTTTAGGAATGGTCAGCATTTTTAAAAACTTAAAATAAGCCTCAGCAACTATGCGACAAATTACTTATGTAGCATACCTATATGATAATTTAAGTACCTACATTCCTTTGGTTTTATAAGTAATATTTTCTTTTTTTAAGGCGTTTTTTAATAAAAAGATACGTCAAGATGGTTTACCCTTTTTCTAATGATAAAAAAACGAAGTACCTATAGTCGCTCACTTAACAAATGTCTTGACTTCTGCATGCGTCCTTTTCTCTTTAAGACCTATCATAATAATAATAAATGACACGGCTTTAATACCATCAGGTTCAAATTCAAAGATCGCGTTAGTAACTTTTGCAAACATTTTGAAACACAATACATCGCAAATAGTTTCTTCAGTTGCAATAATTACATGTCAAACTGCGGCATATCATCTGTTTGTGTAATTCATGGCCTTTCGTTTTCTATTTGCGGTAAGGTATTTAGTTATCGCCTTGAGTGTTGAAAATGTGTGTGTTTAAAGTGTTTGGACAGCGAAAATGGTTTTTAGCGAGTGTTACGTGAGTGTATGTTAGGGTGTAAAGATTGTTTTGATTTCAAGTGCTTTATCTGACTAGAACCTTATCACCTTCTTGAATCTTATCTTTTATAGGCACCTACATACATTTGGCGAAATAAGTGTGTAGAACGTACCTATATGAATAATAAAAAATCTTAAAGATATAGAAACAAGTAAAACATCATATTCCTTGAGTATTTAATTTACTGCGGCTTCAATATAAAAGTTCGTAAAGTAAAAAATACTTCGTCCTGTAGCGATTTAGCTCTCCGAAGAATAAACGAGCGGAGTTAAAAAAATGTACTAGTTGTTTAGCTAGGTTTTTATTTGTGACTTTGTTTTGTTTATTTTTTTGCTTTTTATTTTAACTTAGTGTTAGTGTCATCTTATTTCTAAATTTAGTTATTGTAATTTGAGTATATATATTTATTGTTTAACTATAATTGTCAGTAAAAGTATAATTAAAATAATTATAAATGTTATTAAATAAGCAATATCGTATATTTACTACAAATACCTTCTAGATTACCGGCGAGTGCACAAAAGCATTTTCTACAAATAACCTATGCACTGGCGAGGCCAAACCACCAGTCGAGCAGGTAAGAAAGCGCGAAGCGATGGATGCGCCCGTGAAAATAGACCAATTTTCACTTCCACGGCCACGGTTCACTGATGCAGCACTCTAATATAAACTGTCATGGATGCCCAGGCCCAACCTAGGTACCTAATCAATAATGACTTGTACCTACCTATTGAATTGAATAATGATAATATATGATATTGAAATGTTGTACATAGTGTATGAAACTTTCTGCAGATAAAGATGAAGAAAGGTGTATCTACCTTTATTACATGTGTAAGTCATAACAAACAATCATTTTGTTTTTTACATTTATGCTATTATGTACATGTAAACATACCTACTATGTTCCTTATTATGTTTATTCAGGTGAAGAACGTATACTTTGTTAATTACGAAATAGAAATTGTATTACTCAGAATATCATTTCATAATACAAATAAAACACGTGTAAGGTGTAGCGGTAAAAAAAAGTTTAAAAAATACGTATTAAAAATAAAAACAATCACAATACTTGTACTTATGTTTAATAATAATGGTGTTGTAATTCGTGTCCGTTTTAAATGTAACGTGTATATTTTATTAAAATGTCGTGTGTCGTTTCAACAAAAAACAGGATTTAAATATTGATTTAAATGAGAGAAGCAATATCTCCATCGGCGCGACAAGTAAGTTATGGTTTCATATGTGTGTTCCATCGTACTTCAAGTCGAAACTACTCGGCCAATTTTGACGAATGATGTGGTAATTAACTTGTATTATATGTTACTCTTTATTGTACCTACTAAACACAAATTTATGGCACAGGGTAGGCAGTACAAAGGCAAAGTAGTAAGGCGGTACTTGTGTACCTATAATATAACCAAAGAAATAATAATATATAGGATATACAGTGTGGAAAGATAAGTCGGGCCCTGGAGGGAAACTATCTTAAATCCTTAAGCTGGCTCATTTTACTTAAAGGAGACATTCCTTTATTTTTAAAAAGAAACAAAACTGCATTCAAAGATTTTCTAAAACTCGCGTGCCGCGCCCGAAACTCGAACCGACTAAAAATTCCAAAAAATAAAAACTCGGCAATTTTATTCTACTAGTCGATACAGTTAATGTTAATGATAACATTTCTCCAAGAAACATTAGGTCTTAAACTCGTCTGTCCTACAAAATATCCATAAAATGTAATATTTAGTACTCAAGATTTTTTTCGACAAGCCAAATTGAAGAAAAAAAGAAAAGTATTTTGAATGCAGTTTTGTTTCTTTTTAAAAATAAAGGAATGTCTCCATTAAGTAAAATGAGCCAGCTTAAGGATTTAAGGTAGTTTCCCTCCAGGGCCCGACTTATCTTTCCACACTGTATACCTAAATAAGTCAGCATAATAAATAATTCTGGTGAATTTTATATTTGACACAAGATTTATGGCTGACTGTCCTGTTTCTTTCGATATTTTAGACAAACCCAAAGTCAATGAAGTTTCTTTGTTATATCATCTCTAATTCCTATGACCAACTTCAGTTTCCATCATCACATAATCTCATTATTATAATGCAATACTCAAAATTATGATGACATACACCAGCCTTTTTTAGCCCAATCGAACGTCAGAAACTTAATCTAAATATTAAGAGTCCAGGATTTGATCTAAATTAAACGGCGAGTAACTTGCAAGTTAAAAGTTTTTAAACATTATATTTTCGTAATTGTTGTTTTCAGACATGGGCCGTGTCCGCGGTACTGCTGAACGTAATGGGGCTCGGGATGGTTCTCAGCTTCCCCTCGGTGCTGCTGCCGGGGCTGAAGGCGCATGACTCCATCATCAGCACTGATCCCGACACGATGTCATGGCTTGGTACGTGTCATCGATACATTCTCTATGTGCATTATTAAGACATTATTGAATTTATTTATTAAATGAAATGGAATTTTCTGGTTTCGGATCCTGGTAAGAGGATTTATTTACTTAAGTGTTTACAAACTGGTGGTATTAGCCACATAGGTCGATCTATGTAAAATTGTCTAATCATATTGAAGTAACACTTATTTTATTTAGTTTCAAGTAGAGTAGTTTCAAGTACAGAATAAAGCATACCTTCAAATTGTATACACAGTTGGTTATCACCTACGTACTTCAGTGAAGACTCACGTAGGTTAAGAGCCAACAGGAGTGGTCATTTCTCCATACAAACGTACTCGACTGTTTCCTCTGTGGGTTTTGAAGCTAGAGCAATGATTTTTTTAACACATATTAATATTGTCAATATCTGTGTCAGACCGTTTTGCTTTTTTTGATATTTTTGGTTTTTAAGGCGCTAGAGCCCTTCAAAAATGGCCAAAATGGCCTAATTGACTATGCCGCAATGAGAGGCGTGGTATTCAAAACTGATATCAATTAGCCAAAAAAGCAAAACGGTCCGACACAGATAATTTCATAATCATTTAGATTTCCAAATTTGGTTACGATTGGTTAAGTTTTGGAGGAGGAAACAGTCGAGTACGAAACCTCGATATTTGAGATTTTTACGCAGGATTTTTCACCTTGTCCTTATCGCACTAGTTTTAGGAGCCGCTTCCGTTACCGAGACGGGTATATTTACCTAAAATATTTAAATGTCAGCTCCTGTTGGCTCTTAAGGACGTGACATTAAGTTAAATTATGGTATCAATTTGGAATGAATACTTAGGTACTTATGCGTTATTTCGATAAGTTTGTTTGATAAAGCATTTGCCATTCCAGCTTCTGTGGTGGGATTCGCGACTTTCCCCGGCTACCTGTTCTCCGCGTGGTGCATGGACGCGTGGGGCCGGAAGGTGACGCAGGCGCTGGTCGTGCTGCTGGGCGCGCTGGGCTGGCTGCTGGTCCGCCTGGCCGCGGACGTGCCCACGCTCATGGCCGGCAGGATCCTTGGCGGCGTGGGCTACGGAGCCAGCACCATCCTGGGAGTCATTATCATTGCAGAATACACTAGCCCAAAACTTCGGGGAATATTCCTTAGCCTCAAGGTTGTAGCAGCCTTTTCAGGCAATACTTTTGTTCACATTGTAGGTCATTATTACTCCTGGAAAACTGTGGCGATATTCGGGTTAACCTCTCATATCCTAGCGTTTGTCATAGTATGCACTTGGCCGGAAAGTCCGGCCTGGTTAGCGGTCAGTAAGAAATTCGATCAGAGTGAAAAAATGTGGATATGGCTGAGAGGCGACGGTGCAAAATCAATAGTAGAGTTTCACCGTATGATTAGAGCTCAAAAGCTAAGGCTTGCCGAAATACATGAGAAGCCCGGCCTCAAGACGCACGTGATAAACTGTCTGCAGAAGTTCACAAAAAAGGATTTTGTTAAACCTTTGATCATAGTATTCTTCGCTGTGATGTTGAAAGAGGCCTGCGGGAAGCACATTTTCCCAGCTTACGCCTTACAAATTACTGAAGAGATTACGGGAGACAGGTCAAGATCGTTCTACTATACGTTGGCGATAGATCTGATAACAACATTGAGTGCGGCATTTTCTTCCGCGCTCGCTCGCCTGGTGAATCGTCGAACCCTGTTGTTCGCCACGGGCGGAGCGGCCTGTCTCATTCTGACAGGCATCTGTAGCTACCTCTATATGTCTGCTATCGATGTGGTATCAAAAGACCGGGCTTGGCTGCCCATCTCCATGTTCATGTTGTACTTTGTTTTAACTAACTTAGGATGTACTGTGATACCTTTAGCTCTGCTCGGGGAGGTGTTTCCCGTGGCCCACAGGGCGGCAGGCTCGGCCATGTCGGGGTTGGCGATGTCCGTGTGTCTCGTGGTGGTGTTGAAGGTGACTCCGACGTTGCTGGGGGCTGTGAAGGTGTACGGGACGTTTGGTATCTACGGCGCGACCATGGCGGGCTGCCTGCTGGTGCTGTACTTCACCCTCCCGGAGACGAAGGACCGGACGCTGCAGGAGATCGAGGATTACTTTATTCATGGGAGGTTTATTAGCGATGGGAAAATACACGCGGAAGGAGAAGGGAATTTAGAAATGCGTGAAAAGTAATAAAATTTGTCTTTTTTGGGTACAATTTTTAGTAATCCCATATTTACCTGACGTGTGCTGTTTTATTAAGAAAGGAACCGTGATAGGTATGGGGTGAATGTTTTTTTTTTATTTAATATGTACTTACTTGTATTAATACATTTCACATTCAAATATGCCGTCAAACTAGTGTTAAAGTTCGTATATTAACCCAAAAATATACCTATCTAGGTATACTTAAGTATCTACTTAGGTAAGTATACTTACACTCGTTGGACTTTTTTCTTCTATACTGGAAGCCTTACTGTCTCAACACCATTGTCACCATTGAAGTAAGTCACTGACCTAAAGGCATTCATTTTTTATTATCCAACTATGGCTGAATATCTTAGTTACTTGATCTTGTTTGTACCTTTAAATTTATTTAAAAAAACCAGTATTGTCGAGGCGGCGGTGCCAAACATGTTGACATATTATATTTCAATAAATGTTCAACATGCGCCAAGAGCGCAATTATCAACAATCTTAACCATGTCACGCTGTCAGCCTCAGGCCCCCGGGCATATTCTATGTCACGATGTCAGCTATATCGACTCGACTAATGTCTAATTAATAAACCAATGCATGCGAATAGTCCGCATTATAATATTAAGTGACAGAGTCGAACTTTCAAACACACGCTCCCGGACGTCCGATGCAAATATTTCGCACGTAATACTAAAATTGAGTAACGTAACAGCTAAATACCTTTACGCAAATCATATTTAGGCAAAAAAAGACGTTACTATCCGTGTCATAAGGCACTCTTGAGATTTTTGCAACTTCACAACAGTTGCTAAAATATCATAATATCACCTTAAAAATGCCGCGTGCATTTCAAATTTCAAATACTATTTTGTATCCACTTTAAAATTGCGGTTTTTTAAGGTAAAAACATCTTTATATCATTAGAGTTAAGGATCATTAGAGTTGTTCTAGTTGATTGTAGCAACGTCAGTATTGTGAAAGCACTGAGCGGTATAATAAAATGTAACCTTTGTTTGTGTTTTTCATCTACGATGTGTGTGCAGAGCTTTATGACATGTGTAATGCTAACAGGATTCGTAAACAGGCTTTTGTTTAACATGTTTACATTAAAACATGTGTAAATATATGAGGAGAAACGTAGACATTAGACAATGCTGTTGAGCAATAAATTCATTCATTTTTTCATGTAGGTATGTAGTAGTATTTGCTAGTTTTCGGTCTGGCATCAATTATATAAGTAGCTGTTAATCATTTGTTTTTGACTTTTGTACTTATTTGTAAAACATGGAGAAAAAATAAATGAACTATTTGAAGTTTGTAAAGTTTTATTTTTAAGAGGGTTAGTCAGTTTCTAATTTTTACCCATTCAGGGATGAAATTACAATAGTTATTTGTACAACAAGAGATCAAAGTTTGATATTTCTTCGAGTGCTTATTTTGAGTCCCGTGCAAGCGAAAGATTCTATAGTAGATTCACGAGCGTAGCGAGTGAATCTAATTTAGAATCTTGAGCGTAGTAAGGGACTCAAAAGCGCACGAGATGTAAATAACTTTGATCTCGTGTAGTTCATAAAACTTTTCACCTCAGCAGTAAGAACATTTAGACAACCCGAAAAATGTAATCCTTCTTCATCACTTACCTATTTAGTCATGTTTCTTAAGATATACTCACAATTAAGTATAATTACCACAATCAAACACAAAAACAAACAAACAAACGTAGTAAATTTCAGTAAAATAGGTAATATATGAAAACAACGACCATCAATTGATTGACATTTGAATCGGCAACTTTTTTTTTTGTAAAAAAAAACATTGTAAGATACGAGGGGTATTCAAAATATTCTCGGTATGAGAATGAAAACAAACAAGTACGAAAAGTTTGATATTTTTATTTTTCAATATACTCCCCCCCTATGTTAATACACTTAAAAGATCGATCAATTATTTTTTTTAATCCCTCGTAAAAATATTTTTTATCTTTCGTGTAAAAATGCTCCTCCACTGCCGCCTTCAATGCTTCACCGTCAGAAAATTTATTTCCACGCAGATCCTTTTTAAGATTGGGGAGCAAAAAGAAGTCGCTGGGGGCTAAGTCCGGACTATACGGTGGGTGAGTAACAGTTTTAAACCCACGTTCAACAATAGCTGCCTTGGCAATATGAGCAGTATGGACGGGGGCGTTGTCATGCAGAAGCAGAATACCTTTGGTTAACTTTCCTCGCCTCTTTTCTTTAATTACATCCTTTAATTGACGTAGAATGTTAGCGTAGTACTGTCCTGTGATATTTACACCTTTTTCTTTATAATCGATTAGTAATACTCCTTCACAATCCCAAAATATCGTGGCCATGACCTTGCCAGCTGAAGGGATGACCTTCAACTTCTTGGGATGAGCTGAACCCTTAATGTGCCACTGCATGGACTCTTGTTTACTCTCTGGGTCATAATGATGAACCCAGGTTTCATCTCCAGTAACTATTCTTTGCAGCACCTCATCAGGATTTTCACCGCACAGGTCAATAAAATCGGAACAACAAGCTACACGCATGTCTTTTTGAAGCCGAGTCAGCATTCGCGGAACCCATCTTGCACTTACTTTTGACATATTAAGATGGTCATGTATAATATCATGTACGGTACCAATAGAGAGATTGGTTACTTGTGCTATAGATTTTACCTTCACTCGACCATCTTCCAATATAAGTTTTTCCACTTTATCAATATTTTCTTGTGAAGTAGCTACTACAGGCCGGCCAGGTCTAGGGTCATCTTCAATACTCTCCCTTCCGCGTTTAAACTCGCTTGACCACTTTTGAATGGTAGATAAAGAAGGAGCAGACTCACGGTAAACACAATCCATTTCCTCTTTTATGGTTTTTTGATTTTTACCCTGTTTTGTCAAGAATTTTATCACGCATCGATGTTCTAATTTAGTTAACATTGTCAATTCGCACAGGATGTTCATGTTTGTTCAGCAATTGCAGAAAAACAAAAGACTATCTCGGTTCGAATTATACTTTTTTTTAATGTCAATGAATAAACCTTAGCGGCCAGTAACGAAAGAAATTTTAGAAGAGGTCGTAAGATATCAATACCGAGAATATTTTGAACGCCCCTCGTACGGTCCGAATTACGGATACTTACTATTTGTAAACTATTGTAGAGATTCTTAAAAGTATAATTATTTATTTTACGTGATATACTGTGTATTTTTTGAGTTCATTATTTTAATCGTACAATAAATTACGTAAATTATAGTGTTTTTACACGACTGCCCAAAAAAAAAGAGTGTATTGTTTTCAGCGTTCATGTTTGTATGTATATATGTATGTGAGTTTCTTTATTCCACGATAACTTCAGAATGCCTTAACCGATTTAGATGTATGATATATCATTAGAATCCTTACGTCATCCCGGGTGACATAGGCTATGTGACGTCATTACAAAATCAATATGGCGGACTTAATACGCCATATTACGCAACCTTAAGAAAAAAATATCTTGCAAACCCATCGAGTAGGGCATCAAAATGAAGCGCTTTGAAAGACGATCAATAATATATATAAAATATGAGGGTTTAAGTCCAATTTTAAGAAAGTAAGAATTAACAAAATATATTAAGAAAAGCCAATCTCATAAAACCAAATATTATCCTATTGTTGGGATATTAAAAGGAAGTGGTTTGACCGCTGATCATAAAAAAAAATTATATTAATCATATTTTACTTGTTTTGAAACCAAGCCAATATATTCTAAATTGCGCTAAGGGAATAGAAAAGTGTAAATAAGTTCTTTGAAGAGAGTCTGAGATTGTAGAGTCCGTCTTCAGATACAACTCTACACCGACGGAACAAAGTGTCATTATAACCGTATATTTTTATACGTATATTTTTATATAAAGCCCGAGATACACTTGTAAGTTTTACTTACGTAAATAGGGACAAAGCTATTTGTTAGAATGAGATAATGATATTCATCTCTCATTCTGTAGTACCTATAGCTGTGTCCGTACGTAGTACGTACGTAAGTAAAACTTAAAAGGCAGATGGGCTCTTCCTGCAACTTCCCCGAGTATTTTAATTACGAAGGCCGAAGGCCGAACTCCGCATAGGGCCGACGGTCCGAAGCGTAAGGCAGGTGCGTGCTTCCTGTAACTTCCCCCAAGTATCCTAATTGCGAAGGCTAAAGACCGAGCTTCGCGTAGGGCCGAAGGCCCGGAGCGTAAGAAAGGTGCACGTTTTCTGCAGCTTCCCCAAGTATCTTAATTGCGAAGGCCGAAGGCCGAGCTTCGCGTAGGGCCGAAGGCCCGGAGCCTAAGAAAGGTGCACGCTTTCTGCAGCTTCCCCAAGTATCTTAATTCCGAAGGCCGAAGGCCTGGAGCGTAAGAAAGGTGCATGCTTTCTTTAGCTTCCTCAAGTATCTTAATTGCGAAGGCTGAAGGCCGAGCTTCGCGTAGGGCGGAAGGCCCGAAGCGTAAGAAAGGTGCACGCATTCTGCAGCTTCCCCAAGTTTTTTATTTGTGAAGGTCGAAGGCCGAGCTTCGCGTAGGGCCGAAGACCCGGAGCGTATGAAAGATGCACGCTTTTTGCAGGTTCCCCAAGTATCTTAATTGCGAAGGCCGAAGGCCGAGCTTCGCGCAGGGCCGAAGGCCCGGACCGTAAGAAAGGTGCACGCTTTCTGCAGCTTCCGCAAAGTATCTTAATTGCGAAGGCCGAAGGCCGAGCTTCGCGTAGGGCTGAAGGCCCGGAGCGTAAGAAAGCTGCACGCTTTCTACAGCTTCCCCAAGTATCTTAATTGCGAAGGCCTAAGGCCGAGTTTCGCGTAGGGCCGAAGGCCCGGAGCGTAAGAAAGCTGCACGCTTTCTGCAGCTTCCCTAAGTATCTTAATTGCGAAGGCCCAAGGCCGAGCTTCGCGTAGGGCCGAAGGCCTGGAGCGTAAGAAAGATGCAGGCTTTCTGCAGCTTCCCCAAGTATCTTAATTGCGAAGGCCGAAGGCCGAACTTCGCGCAGAAAGCTGCACGCTTTCTGCAGCTTCCCCAAGTATCTTAATTGCGAAGGCCGAAGGCCGAGCTTCGCGTAGGGCCGAAGGCCTGGAGCGTAAAAAAGATACACGCTTTCTGCAGCTTCCCCAAGTATCTTAATTGCGAAGGCCGAAAGCCAACTAATAGGAAATAATTATGTAGTTGCAGAGATATTAAGCCATATAGCACTTTTCAATACGTCTGGTTTTTGGGTCAGACCAGACCTAGTTAGGTTTTTAAGCACGTTTTATGCTAACATATCAATGATCAACGTGATGAAATCTCCTTGAAGCAACTAAATTGTCTTAAATCATAAAACATGTGGTTGGTTTAAATGGTCACTAAAATGTATAAAATAAAATAAATTAATTAAAAATTAAAAAACACGACTGCAGTTTAAAAGCGAACTGAAAAGCTAGAAATAATTTTTAGTTATGTTAGGTACTCAACTTAATAAATGTAAAATAGAATATAAGTGTTCAGTCAGGGTCATAAACAGCAATCGGAAAAGTTTAGGCTCATTTAGGATCGTGACTGTACCTGCATATTTTATTTCGATTGCAGTCGGGGACCTTGATATATTGAAATTTTCCCATTCACAGGTCCCCGACTGCAATCGAAATAAAATATGCAGGTACAGTCACGATCCTAAATGAGCCTAAACTTTTCCGATTGCTGTTTATGACCCTGACTGAACACTTATATTCTATTTTACATTTATTAAGTTGAGTACCTAACATAACTAAAAATTATTTCTAGCTTTTCAGTTCGCTTTTAAACTGCAGTCGTGTTTTTTAATTTTTAATTAATCGTACAATAAATTACGTAAATTATAGTGTTTTTATCAGTTTGTATCAAATCTGAAACTTTATTTTCATTAATTACATATTAAGAATTCATACTTGTATGTGTTTTGGAACGATGCGTTCTGACGGTTTTCGGGGGTCTATTATAAGCCGTCAATATACCGTTGAATGTCGTTTGAAATTTTTTTTGTCTCTTTCTTTTTGCTAACGACGTGAAAGGGACAGAGATAATAAAATCCAAGTATTTCGAACTTGTATTAGACCCCGCATGTTGAAATGACATTTGAATATTAAGGTCACTTGAATGTCATTTTGTCTCACTCAGTGAGCAAAATGCGATTTTGCTCACTGTTTTTAAGTAGCAAAGTACCCTTGTTCGAGCTGCTGAGGTGAAAAATAATTTAATCGAAGTGTCGTTACTGATATTATAGGTTAGGTAATCTACTTGTTTGAATTTACAAATTTATAGTCAGCTAATATTTAACTACATTTCAAGATTTCATCAAAGCCCTAATAAAAGTAGCGCCCTGCGCAATTGGCTTGTACCTTTTAATCCCATTAGACGCACCTATATTTCTTCAAACCCGTTCTAGATCGATCTCCTGGGACGGCTGGGACGCGATTCCAACACGCTGCAAAACAAGTGTCAGGCGAGTCGAACGCTCGGACGAGAAGTGGCCTCTCCAAACGTGACGATAATCGCATGTGATTTGCGATACATTGCGGCATGTGATCGATCGATTGAATTCGTTGCCTACTTAGCCAGCCATCAGCAATTAAAATGTCAACCAGGGGTGCAGTGCGTCTTCATTTTGTTCCAAATGTTTGAGGATGTCTTGAATATGAGTATCTACATAATATTGTTGACCCAGATGGTGATGATGACAATTTTCACAATTTTCTTTTAATTTGGTAAGAACAAGAATGTAAACTGAAATAGATGTCATATATATACGTACTGAATAAAAAGTGATAGCTCTCCCTCTAGCGGCGGAGGCCGAATTCGAACTGGCGTCTTCAGCTATCGCGGCTGACAGTGCTGACACCGTGGACTTCTAGGCCACTCCGCTCCGTTACCTCTTCGCGTTTTTCTTTAGTATATGACATATTATTTAATTCAGTTTAAAATAACTAATATAACATAAAAAAACACAAATTAAAATATTTCATAATATGATTTGTTCCCAAAGTTCAATAAGAAAGAAACTAACGTTCATACTTAATACACACTTATTATAGTACACGTTTAAAGTTTGACCGTGCAATGAGTTTAATTGTAACACCTAACACATGACATTTCGCAGCCTGTTATCGCGAACAGAAGTACATACAATATTTCCGGGCATGTATGAGAAAAAAGAACATTATGTCAAAGTCAAAGTCAAAAATATCTTTATTCATGTAGGCCTAGCAACAAGCACTTATGAATCGTAACATACTTATAAATTATCTTAAGCTAATTATCAGAGCAATTTATTGATGTTATTATTCCATAATAATATTGGATTATTATACAAATCAAATTTAACACAAATTTAAGAATTTCACAAAAGGATCGTCAAACATGATAAAAAAATTGTATAAAAAATACTAGTCTAGAATGTTTCTAGAATAAAATCTAAATGTCAAATAAGTAAATAAAAAACACAAAAGAAGTACAAACATCGGAATATTCGGAATATCAATTTCCTCATCATTAATCAAATATACCTAATATATAAATAATCATTTCGAATAACAATTAATCCCACGTTGTTTTATCATTCATGTAGTCTTGTGTGGTATAATACGCTTTAGATATAAGTTTACGCTTTACATAATTCTTAAATTTATTAATAGATAATTCAGTAATATGGTTTGGAAGTTTATTATAAAATCTCACACAATTACCCATGAATGATTTTTTAATTTTATGGAGCCGAGTGAAGGGCACTGCGAGCTTATGTTTATTTCTAGTATTAATATTATGAATTTCACAATTTTTTCTAAAATTTACAATATTTTTATGTACATACAGAATATTCTCATAAATGTATTGACAGTGCACTGTCATTATGTCAATTTCCTTAAATTTATCTCTAAGTGAGTCTCTATGGTTCATTTTGTATATTGCTCGAATAGCCCTCTTCTGCAGAACAAAAATGGTATTTATCTCTGAAGCACCACCCCATAGTAAAATACCATATGCCATAATGCTATGGAAGTAACTAAAATATACTAATCGAGCTGTTTTCACATCAGTTAACTGACGGATTTTGCTCACTGCAAAAGCTGCAGAACTCAGTCTATTCGAAAGAGTAGCAATATGGGGACCCCACTGGAGTTTAGAATCTAAAGTTATACCAAGAAAAACTGTACTATCAACTAATTCCAATTCCTCATCCTTCACAATGACACTTGTTTGCACATGCCTAACGTTACTACTAGTGACAAACTTAATACATTTAGTCTTTTTCTCATTTAACAATAAATTATTAACATTGAACCAATTTACTACTTTTGAAATAGCATCGTTTACATCATTGTAAGCTTGTTGCTGTCGTTTGACTTTGAAAATAAGTGAGGTGTCGTCTGCAAACAACACTATATCATGGTGGGTCTTTACAAGGAATGGCAAGTCATTTATGTAGATAAGGAACAGGAAAGGCCCCAATATTGACCCCTGCGGTACACCCATAGAGACCAATGACCCCGGTGATCGCTGTCCACTCACATCGACCCTTTGTATTCTACCATTTAAGTAGGACTTAAGTAAATTCAGTGCCGATCCTCTAACTCCATAATAATGAAGTTTCCTGATTAATGTTTCATGACAAACGCAGTCGAAGGCCTTAGACAAATCACAGAAGATACCTAAAGCATCTCGTGACTCCTCCCAGGCATCGAAAATATGCTTAATTAGCTCAACACCAGCATCGGTTGTTGAGCGACCCCGCGTAAAACCAAACTGCTTATTATGCATTAAATTATTAACGTTAAAATGTCGTACTAATTGAGAAAGAACTAATTTTTCAAAAATCTTGCTAAATGTTGGTAGCACAGATATCGGTCTAAAGTTAGTGGGGTCAGAGCTGCTACCAGATTTAAATAAAGGAGTTACTTTACTATGTTTCATTAAATCAGGAAACTCGCCGCAATCAACACTGTTGTTAAATATAACTACCAAGTCAGGCGCTACAATTTCTACTAAGGATTTGACAGCATGGACAGAGACTCCCCAGAGGTCATTAGTTTTTTTGACATTAATTGATTTAAACGCCTTTATTACATCTGAGGTAGAAACATGTTCAAAATGAAGGTCTCCACAACACTCTGGAGCGTTATGTTTTAATAATGTAACAGCAGATGAGGGTGATGAATTTAAATCCTTAGTTGTGGATACTGGTACCTCCGTGAAAAATTTTTCAAATTCTGTAGCTACTTCTAAATTGGAATCTATAATTTTGTTATCAATATTTAGTTTAAGTTCTTTAATTGTGTGTTTCGAGCGACCAGTCTCCACATTTATTACTTTCCAGGTTGCTTTAATAATGTCGGAACTACTTTTTATTTTCTGACTTAGATAATTTCGCTTAGCTATATGACAATCTACTTTAAACTTCTTCGAATATTCCTTGACATGTTCTTTAAATTCATCACTCTGATTAAACCGCCGTTCCTCATACAAGGCATACAGTTCACGTCTTCGTTGATGTAAGTCCGCAGTAGCCCACTCACTAAAAACTGATGCACCATTAACTACGACCGATTTTGAGGTGAATATCGCATTATAATGTTCCATAAAAGTGTGAAAGAATGAATTATACATACTATTAGGACTCATATCGGAAGACAAAAAGGGTAGCGCCTGAACTAAACTTTGCTTCATTCTTTCCACGCGGTCCGAGGTTACTGGTACAAAAGTTATTTGTTTTCTCATAGTATTTTTCCTTAATGCCTCAAATACCATTAATTGACCTAAGTGGTCTGATTCTAAATTGCTGATAACTTTTTTAGTAATAGGAAAAATATCAGTGAAAATATTATCAATACAGGTTGCACTAGAGGCAGTCACTCTAGTGGGCTCCATAAACATGTGGTTGAGATTACAAGATTTGAAAAGATTCAATAATCTACAAGACATTGTTGAATTTTCCAAAATATTTACGTTAAAGTCGCCGCATATAAGCAATTTCTTACTAGAAGATGATATTTTAAGTAGGGCAGATTCCATTATGCTTTCAAATAGTTCAAAATTACTTAATGGCGGCCTATACACACAGACAACAATAAATTGCTCCAATTCTACTGCACTTAGTTCTATAGTCCGTTCAACAGACATGGATACAATGTCCTTACGTTCCTTAAATTTTAACTGACTATTTAATATAATTAATGACCCACCATGTATGGAACTAAGTCTGGTGAACGAACTTCCCGCCTGGTGATTATTAAATTGAGGCATTAATTCATTATTATTTAACCAATGTTCAGTAATACATAAAATATCAATATTAAAATCATTCAAAAAAAGTTCAATCTGTAAATCTTTACCTCTAATACATTGAATATTTTGATGCACCAGGTGGATATACTTTCCATGTTTGCAGTATTTTTCATTATATTTATTTAAAACTAAATTGCCAGAGACAGAATCTTTTGTCTTAACAGCTAGTTTAAATCATTGGTTATGACTGGAACCAATTCCATGTTCATACTGGGCTGCTCAATAGGAGCAGAATTGACTGCCAAATTCTTGGCAGAAATGTCAAGTAAATAGGATAGCGATAAAGCTATTTGTCTTTTGTAATAATTTGAAAGGCAATACTTGCCTTTAGTCAAAAACACCATAGGCATATGGTATTTACTAACAAAATTGTTAGTGTCAATTATCCTAAACTTACTACTATATGTACAAAGATTATATAGAGATATATTTAACTTATGTCTAGTGGTATTTTCTGCCTCTGACATTTGCTCACAATAGGGGAATGTGAAAAAAATAATTTCATGCACTGCCAGTGAGTTTAACTGTTCAAAGTATTTAATTAAATTATTTTTGTTCACATTACCCCTATTCCCCATAAGAATAAGCAGTGTTGTCTTAGAATTAATATTACTGTCATTTAAAATTTGTCTTAAGATATTTTCAAAACTACTATGAGGCAGACAGTTGCTGATTGTACTAAGTCCCTTTAGGTAAAAGTTTAAAAATGAGCCCATATTGCTTCCAATTTCATCACAATACATAATAACATTAGGTTTAGGTGTGCTTTGTTGTGTAGTGTGGAAGGAGCTATTATCATTTAATTGCTGGTGTGGTAAACCGTCACACAGGCTTGGGTCAAGTACACTGGTCGACAAATGTTCAGTCACTTGTCTACAAGCACATGACTGGGCATTGGTCAGTGACTCAAACCGCTCTGAATTAAGCTTAATCTGGGATATTAAGTCATCCATGGCCAAAGAATATTCATTAATCACCTTTTTCGAACTGTCATTTATTGTTTCTAGGGATTGTATTGAATCCTCCAAACTCTGAATTTTTAATTTTAAAGTCTGTGTGTCGGTTTCATATTGTAATTGACTATTTTCTAACTGAGCAGAATACAAATCTAACTTATCCACTAAATTAACATTAATTTTACAGAATCTCAGTTTTTTTAAAAACAATTTGTTTATTTTTGACAACTTTTGTTTTTTTTTCATGAGTCTATTTAATTTAATATATTTCTTTAGTTTGTTTCCGCTGCAATTTACTAACCTTGGTGTGGTAGTATCATTGGCTAAAACTGTAGTGGCCACAGGGTTTTCAATTGGTGCGGCAACCAACTGAGAGTCGGGCCGGACCAGTTCTTCGAACAAGGTCTGAGTGTGTGCCGCTGCTGCATTGTTTTGGGCCTCCTGTAGCTCATAGATTTGTTCGTGGGCGTCGTGCAGTGCTCTCTCCAATGAGTTGATGTCCTTCAGGGCCTGCTCATACGCAGCACTACACTCAGTGAACCTGTCAACCGTCTCCTGAAGCCGGGCCCGCTCTGAATTTACATTATTGTAATCAGTTTCTAACGAACATAGTTCCTTTTTCAGCTTATCATTGCTATTAATTACTAATAATAGTTCCTTCTCACTGTCTTCCCTTTCACTGAGCAATTGAGCACAAGATTCCTTGGATATTTTCAACTCCAGCAAGGTAAGTTGGAGTTTATCAGTCTCCTGCTGGCGAGCCGCTGCGGCTGCTCTGCGGGTTAGCATTGTAGATGGTTTCGCAATTTGTATTAAACTCAAAATAAACAAGGAATCGCTTACTCACGCCAAGCGATATTTAGGTACGTACTTACATGAAATAGTGACGATTGACTGTGTCTACACTGTGTTCTAACCCTGTACAATGATTATTATAAACACACTTGGTAAATACTAGTGATAAAAAAACCAGAAAGGATTCCAAGGCGAACACAGGTTTCAAATTTATAACCTCTAACGGCTACAAATCTGAGATATTACAAGACACTTGTAAACGTCACTAAAGCACTTCACTTATTATTTATACATATAACTTAATGTTAAAACTATTTAATTCACACTTATAATGCTTAATATTACATGAAATATTATTAAAATTAAAATAATTACAAGGGACCTAGCAAAATCAGCTGCTTATCGTTTGACAGCCGGGGTTGCCATTCTATGCTATATGTGGCTGTCAGTAACTGGTCTCATGACTGTTCGCCTGCGCCCGCGCACGGTGAGCTGCGCACACGCACACGTCCTGCGTTTACGCTGGAGCGCGCCGCATCCGCCGCGAGCCGCCAAACGCCCGCGTGGGCGTTTAGCGTAATCGGCTAACCGGCAATTAGTCTTCGTCTCCGTGGCAAGGCGGCCATTAATTCGTGGCAAACACTACCGCCGGATTTGTGGGGTGCCGCCGTAATGAGGCTTGGGAACGTTTGCTATCGATACCAGTGGTATTTCATTCGAGTGTTCCGGCTCGATTCGTAATAATGGCATTTCTGTTTTTGTGCCTTTTTCCAGGCAAGATATACTCGCTCTGTGCAATATTGTTGCCCTGCGCCTTGCATCCCATGGCCTCCACATGGGATGCATTTAGTTATCTGACAGTTAGGTATTAGCCGTTTGTACTTATGACAATATAATGTCGTCCCGAGGATTGCACTTGTTTCCCATGCCTTGCGTTGTGAAAAAAGCAATACGGTATTGGCTACGTCAAGTTACATGAACTCACGCGACTCTGGGATATCAGCCCGCCGCTCTACCAACTGAGCTACCGAGACTACCTAACCTGTTGATAGCGAATATTTTCTCCGTATCTTTCCGCCTTAGGGGGTCGCCGGCGGGTATCGAGTTCCAGTTTTCCTTTATTTCTAAGCATTGTGGTATCGTTTGCAAACGTTTCTGCTAAATACAAAATTAATTTACACTGTAATTCGTTTTCTGATTTTGTTTTCTTTTGCGGTGCAATAAAGAATACTTATTTACTTCCCCTTCCAGTCACCGCCTGGACTTGCGCCTGCGATCTTAATCCGTGCTGTCGGGTGTGGAATGTTGAATAAGCTTTCACATCACTTTTATTTACCACCCAGAAATTCAGCTTTCTTGAAAGTAAATATGATGGGTCAATTTCACCAAACGAGCATTTTTGTCTAATTCCCATGGAATTTTGAAATACCAACATTACACAAAAAAAAATATGCTGATAATTTGATAAAAAATATAATAAACATTAATTTTCTTATGGGGTAAAAATATTCATAAAACTATAAAAGTTATTTCAATTTAAAATTTTGGTCAGGGCACGGGAATTAGTGTGTCCATGGGAATTAGATTTTACTAGCACGGAAATTAGAACATGGCACAGGAATTGTTTTCTTAGCTTATTTTGGTAGTTAAAACTATTATTTATGTATATTTTAATCTACAATAATATACTTCAACCATACTGAAGCGGCATCGAACATATTTATCTACTTTAATTTTAGTTTCGGACGACAAATCTACGAAAGTATGATACACTAAAAACTACGTATTTGACTAATAGTTTCCTTGATTTTAATGGCAACTAATCTCTTTTTCTTAGTAAAATATATATATTTCAAAACAATACTTTGAGTAGTTGCGTAAACATGTCCGCCTTACATACAAAACTATTCATTAAAAAGTGTCATTATGTATCTGCATGTAGATAGGTACAAGGTGTATGATCTGCTTTATGGCCGTATAGGAAATGATACTAAGAAATAAATAGGGGCACAGAGAGAAGAAGTTATTGTGTAAGTTAATCTGAAGAAATCGAATATGCTGCCTTCATAAATTCATAACACAAACAATTGTTTAACCACATATGAGGTAAGGTGGGGTAAGACTATCACCGGGGTAAGACTATCACAGACAGACAGACATGACGAATCCATAAGGGTTCTGTTTTTTGCCATTTGGCTACGGAACCCTAATAAGGTATCTAATAGTATTACGGTTTTAATACCCCCCTGGCATTGTCTAAAATAACCGACTTGGTTTCACATTACATCTCAAAACTTTTTTTGTAGTAGAAGAACTGCGTTGCGAGACTTGCATCTTTTTATTTTTACATGTAATGTTTTTGATAGGATCCCATCTCTTTTTGTAGGCTGTCCTTCTTGTCAGGTAATCATACCCATACCATACTGATACTATGTATACACATATCATAACTATATACATCTTTATTCATACTCACATCGTACATCGTAGTGTACCTTTACTTTCCCTACTAATTGTAAGAACTAAAAGGTAAATTTGTTATCGCATATATTTCTATAGGATTACAAACTTATTTATGCAGTTATTAGATCTTTAGAACGCGACTAATATTGCAGTATTATTAGATTTGTATTGGCTTAAAAAGCTTAAACCTAATTACGTTTCAAATTTGGAACTTGTGGGTATGCTAGAAGTACCTTAGAATAATGATGATCGTGAGTGATTGTGTCAGTGACAAAACTAAGGGCTTTTTAAAGTGCATTAATTCTTAGATTACATGTTCAAATTAAATGTTATTTTGACCGTGCCACTTTGTTTTGCTCGACTTGGCGGCGGCACTGCCGTGTCCCCAGATCCTTTGTCCTTCCCCGGGCCTCAAACTATCTCCATGCCAAATATCATCAACATGATATTGGTTCAGCGGTTTAAGCGTGACGAGATAACAGACAGACAGACAGAGATACTTTCGCATTTATAATATAGTAAGAATAGGATATATTTAATTTTTCTTGTATTAGAAAAGCTAATTTATAACAACTAATCTATTAAACGAGCAATTCTTGTATATATTTCGGGGATCTCGGAAACGGCTCTAACGATTTCGATGAAATTTTATCATATATGAGGGTTTTCTGGGGTGAAAAATCTATCTAGGTAGGTGTTATCTCTGGAAAAACGCGCATTTTTGAGTTTTTAGGTAGTAGCTATATGTTTTCCAAGCAAAGCTCGGTCTCCCAGATATTTAAACTTTATACGGCATACGCTGTCAGCTGTCAAATTTACAAAAACAAAACATTGCAAATGTGATTCATTTTGTTTCATGTAACCTTAGGTACAGGTATTATAATATGTAATAATTCCAGAAATAGTTTTTTGTTTATATAATATTTTAATGTTATAATATGATCAATGAATACGGTAAGGTGGGGCAAGACTAACAGTACAAGGATTCCATACAAGTGATAGTCTTACCCCGGTGTCGTCTTACCCCACCTTACCTTACGTATTAAAATTGCCCGGGTTATTCGGGTCGATCCTGTATGTAAGTACTATAGTACTTATACTAAAAAACTATTCACAGATTTTTGTGCATTCTTTAAGATTTCCTTAAATGTAAAATAGAAAGATATACGTCGTATTATTATTACATATAATATATATTCAATGCCAATATATATAAGTAATAATAATATGACGTAAACATTGCCAATTAACTTACAGTGCCCCCAATAAAAGATTTGTTGACAATATATGTAATACTTTCTAATTCCCGTGCCACTTAATCAGCTGTTTTAGGTAAATTTGTTATGGGAATTAGGGCACGGAAATTAGAATTCGTAATAAAAAAATTCGCCAAAAATTTAAATCGTGTTTGACCAAACTGTTATGTTATCGCTTACATAAAGATACATAAAGGGCTCCTAAATATGACAATTGCTATTGAAAAGCTATGTGGAAAATAAAATTTATAAGGGGCATCGAAATTAGAAAAAAATTGTCGCCCACCCGGATTCCGAAATACTTACGCGATTTGCTCGAACACGCCGCGGCTTGACTTACATCCGCTTGCTTTGAGAGACAGCCGAATACTGCCAGTACAGGTGAGGCGGGACACGAGGCGGTTCAAATACAAACGTCGGCTGTCAGAGCCCTTTGAGTTTTGCCGACGAAATTTTACTCGCGCGCTCGGACACAATTTAGACATCGATCACGAGTTATTTACCACAATGAAGTTAATAGTATATGTGCTCAGTGATAGTAAATATCATCTAGTTTAAGTATTTGACACTAAATTAGTGATACTAATGTAGAATTTTTCGTAGGATTTTTCATTATGCTCAAAAGTAGATTCCGGACAGGGCACGGGAGTAGTAATTTGAGCCTTTAGGTATTTTTATGTGTACTCTAAAAACCAACTAATCAGTGAATTCATATGGAACTCGGTGTGAAAGTGTGACTTCTATATGTAAAAAAAAATTGGTAAGTATTGTCTGATGCTAACCCGCGATTTTCATCACGGACAGAAAAAAAATCGTGTTCAGAAATTGACCCTGATGGACAATTTTAAATTCATAAATTCAACGCGATTACCTACCTGATGTGCTGTAACCATACAGGCTTTTTAAAATGTTGAGCCATTACAATAAGACAATGGTTGTTGCGGCTGTTTTTGTTTGTAACTGTTTCGTTACACGTTCTGGGGGCCTAGTCAAGATGATAATCGCACATCGGGACGTGTATCGGAACGACAGATGCTATGAAAACTCACGTGAATAGGTATTTCCGTTATTATTTATGTTTTGATTCGCGTTTTGTAACAACAATAGTCATTTTGGCTAAGCCCTCTTATATTCATATCCCCTTATTCATAAAACTTTACAAGCCTCAGTTCTTACAAATGCCAAAATTACAGACGATTATAGTTAATTGAGACATAGAATGTAATACATGAATCTAAATACATAAAAACAAAAACATTTATTTCATAAATGCATTACACTGAACGAAAAATTATCTCAGTCGTCGTTATTCTTCTCAAAAAGCCAAACAAAACAGAGTTCCCGCAAGCTATTAACTCTGCACAGACTTTGGAGTGTCAGAGTGTCGGAGTGCCACCATAAATATATTATGCTACTTACTTACTCTTTGACCTTAAACGTCAAATTACTATGAAAACATGACGTTTGTAATGGTACGGCCATACTTTGTCACGTCAAGTCCGGTCCAAATTTAGCTTTACAATTACGTGCAAATTTCGGAAAATTTCCAAAAAGTTGGAATAGTTCACGGATTATTTCAGGAAAATTTCACAGGAAACATAGGAAACAACAAACAAAGATATATTATGAGAAGTTTTCGAATTTTATCTTTGTGGGAATTTCGCGTTTTTTTTAAACTATCCGACGGCACATGTTAGTTAGATGGACTGTCTAAAAACTGAAGTTAATTAAATCTGTTGGGGTCCGGGCGACCCGGAGGTCTGTGTAGCAGCCAGTGCAGGGTGTGCGCAAGCGCATCTGTGTCGTCGCAGGGCAGCTTGTGGCACGCGCGCCCACGACGTCCACTGCAAATAAAATAAATAAATACATGTCTTAACTCGAATGAAAAAGTGGCCAAGCTCCCCAGGGGGCGGACAACACCCTGCATGGCACTCTATGCTATCCCAATCTCAGTTTTAACGGCATGTTGTATGAAAACGCGCTCGTGTAGTAATTTCCCGCAGGCGGGTTTGCCTCTTTTTTAAATTATTATATAGTTGTATTGTTACAAGAGAAGCAATAAAAGTGTATTAAAACATTTACCTCTGTTGGCTGTGGTAGTTCTTTTCCGAATGTAGCTCACAGAGCAGGCGTCTTCGACACGGCTCACTGATGGCTGGTGGGGGGGTGGTTGCCGGTGGGGGGAGGGGGTCGAGCACCTCGTCCGAGCGGCGGAACAGGCGTGGAGGCAGGCTGCAACAAGTGACAATTTTTTTTTGTGACACACTTTTATTTCTGACTGTACATCTTCTTATTTGCTTGTCTATTAAGTAGTTTTCGAGACCTTTATATAAGAGCCTAAACTCGGTGTGTTTCTGTTTTTCTACCGAGGACTTTCGTTTGCTACCATCCGACTGCATACAGTTCAGCTCCATGGCAATAGGCCGAGTCAACAAGACTATATGCACGCAATGAGATTTTTAAGGTACTTTATGGTTCTTTGAAAGTACCTTAAACCTGAAGAAAGACTTTCCGTTGGTTGGTTTTATTTAGGTTGTTCCAAACACGCCTCATACTTAGGAATATCGTTGAAATTATAATAGGTCGTGTGTGACATCCAGATTGCAGCGTCCATAGACTACAGTCACTGCTTACCAAGTGGGCTGGAAATGAGAGTACAGTCTTAGATATAAGTCCAGCATCTGCTTTCTCGTTGTTCCGGAACGTCAGATGGCATTCGATACTCAAAAAATAGTTGTAATTTTATTATATGTGACACTTAGATTTGCAAGCGTCAATAGACTACGCGAGCCGTAGATATAAGTCCTGCATCCGGCTTTCTCGTTGTGCAATGTGCGCGTGCGCCGCTCAAACAGGATATCCTCCGTGCGCTATGCCTTCAAGATATTTCACTATAATACTACTATTGATACCTATATGCACAATATTGTTCTAAACTCTCTTCTCAAAATTCTAACATATGTTATGCGACTAGGTCTCAAGGGTTCTTTCACATGTCGGTATAATATATGTGGCATAATTTTAGTGACATTAAAATACTTGCTTGCTTGCAATAGGTACCTCTACTTGGATTTGGTCTGCTTATTGTAGGGTACAAATTATTCATGTTATCTGATTGTATCTTACTCGTGTATTCGACTTGTTCTTCAATTAAAAATATTGCATTTTTTCCCTTCATTATGTACCTACTTAGTAGGGTTATTGTAAGCGTAACTAATGCAATAATGTAATTATTTCAAATATTTTAACTTTCTAGATAAAAAAAGGTCAGAAAAACGGCGCCGTAGTGGTATTTAGACACAGACACGGCAAGTTGATTACTGAATCCAAATACTTGAACTGTTTCGTTTTATAACTAAAAAACAGCGTATTAGTTAACTGAGTATTTAGTATTTTTTGCCATTGTGATATCCGATCCACTTTTTCGTCTGACTTTTAGAGGGTTTCAACATTGTCCGATTCCATACCGGATGTCGGATGGACCTTGGAAAAACAGCCGCTAGAATGGGCCCTATGCCGTAAAGTCAGTTTATTTTTGTATTGAAACTTTATTTAGAACAATAATAAATTGAAGGGATGTTTACAAAAACAACATAACTGACTACACTGGTTGACACCTAAAACGATTAACAATAATGTTCTTAAAAAAGTGTCAACCGCTTTTAAGCTTTACTTCTTTGTGGTCGTATCTGACATCCGATATCGGACCGGACAGTGTGGCAACGCTCTTAACCGGTGCGGTGGCGTGAGGATTAACAAGTGAATGGACAATCAAAATTGCTAACAAAAGAACGAACTGTTTACGTAAAACGTTGTCTTATACGACTTTTATTCTCCGACTGTGAAAAATCTGATCGATCGAAAGGACGGTTTGTGTGTGTAAAAGGTTGCGGGTTCCGACGTTTGGCCGTGGAGAGTGGACGCGGATGTAGATGCGCACGCGATGGTATGGTTGCGTTTGCGTTTGTGTCATGCCGCCGCGCCGGTGTCATTATGCGTCACGTCTTGGTCACGTGCGTTACGTAAATTTGTAAGGAACATGGTCTAATAAAACATGGTCTTCTCTTCCCAGAGTGTCACTTGCCTACGTCACAATAACATTGCCACTTTATTTCAACATAACATGTTACATGGGTACATTATATCTATGGTTAATAAGTTAATTTATTTCTTTATAATTTAATAATTTTCATTTATATGTATTTTATCTTAAATTTTACAATAACACGTCATTTTTAATTATTCGTTAGCAATATCTTCCGATTCACGAAAGAAATTTCAGACGTTCGGGTAATTCTGTTTACACTACTGGCAACACAGGATAGCGCTGTCACATTTGACAATCCGCCATTTTGTCCCTGACCGACCGTCCTTGTCGAACGCGTGTTAATTGTTATTTCCTTCTCGCTCAGTGTCAGCAGTCGCAGTGTTTTCCAAACTTTTCACGTCGTAACATGGTATAATAATATACTCCGCCTGGTACTCTATTCCGAGATTCGCGAATGACCTAACTGGCACTTGCCTACGTCATCATGCTGTTTACAGGTTCTCAAACTTTAAAATGTGGGAGAATTTTAACCAACAGTGAAAATTATTTTAACGGCATTAATTTTAAGTTATTCATGTAGAAACATAGTAAAATAAAACAAATCTATACTGCACTTTTCACTCCTACTCTTACAGTTCCGAATAGAGCAGCCAACCATTTTCGTAACAAAACATTAATTACGAAGCTTACGACGTGAAAAGTTTGGAAAACACTGCGACTGCTGACACTGAGCGAGAAGGGAATAACAATTAACACGCGTTCGACAAGGACGGTCGGTCAGGGACAAAATGGCGGATTGTCAAATGTGAAAGCGCTATCCTGTGTTGCCAGTAGTTTAAACAGAATTACCCGAACGTCTGAAATTTCTTTCGTGAATCGGAAGATATTGCGAATGAATAATTAAAAATGACGTGTTATTGTAAAATTTAAGATAAAATACATATAAATGAAAATTATTAAATTATAAAGAAATAAATTAACTTATTAACCATAGATATAATGTACCCATGTAACATGTTATGTTGAAATAAAGTGGCAATGTTATTGTGACGTAGGCAAGTGACACTCTGGGAAGAGAAGACCATGTTTTATTAGACCATGCGTCGTAAGCTTCGTAATTAATGTTTTGTTACGAAAATGGTTGGCTGCTCTATTCGGAACTGTAAGAGTAGGAGTGAAAAGTGCAGTATAGATTTGTTTTATTTTACTATGTTTCTACATGAATAACTTAAAATTAATGCCGTTAAAATAATTTTCACTGTTGGTTAAAATTCTCCCACATTTTAAAGTTTGAGAACCTGTAAACAGCATGATGACGTAGGCAAGTGCCAGTTAGGTCATTCGCGAATCTCGGAATAGAGTACCAGGCGGAGTATATTATTATACCATGGTAAGGAAGATCGGGGTTCGGGTTGTGTGAGAAAAGAATACATTGTCAATTTTGATGACTCATTGATGAGTACTAAATGACATAAAGATAAGGTAATGAAATTGATTAAAGGCCGGGGATTTGTAATGACATGACGTCCACTTTGGCTTTTTAGCTTTTTACCGTTGCCTCAACCGTCATTCTCATTTCACACCGCCACGTTTGGAGATATTTTACACGTACTTACCTAAGTAAAGTCGCCTACAATAATATTGAAGATGTTACACAACGAAGGCCGCAAAAATATCTGACACGATGTTATTTAGTATAGAGCAATTATATAGAGCGTGTCACATTTTTACTGCCTTCGAAGAGTTAACATATTATTGCAGATGACTGTACCGCTTATGCGACAGCATCTTAAACGGAGCTGCGTCTACAGATTGATGAACAGGTGCACGGATTGTCGCTGTGAATCTATAACATGTGGTATACTGTGGTCATTGTTGGCCGATTCCAAACCCAATAGATGATCAACTCTACCTATACTAAGTCGATAATACTCATTATGTTCAGGTTTTCGCGCCAATTCTCCTGATTTCCGATCCCTGGCTCGATTTTCGGCCCGAAGAACGACCCGTCGCAGACTCGTAGTGGCATTAAATGATAAACTATACTTCTCGGCCTATTATTAATGACTTTAATAGAAAATAATCAATACTGCCGTCGATTGTCGTCGATAAGACTTACGGTTCAATGCCAGAAGCTCCCGGACCCATTGGCCTGATTACCGGTCCCATTCCCGGCCCGTGCCCCGGTCCGAGTCCCGGTCCGAGTCCCGGTCCGAGTCCCGGTCCGAGTCCCGGTCCGAGTCCCGGTCCGATTCCCGGCCCGTGCCCCGGTCCGAGTCCCGGTCCGAGTCCCGGTCCGCCGGAGCCGGTGCTGTGTATGGTGACGACGCTGGGAGTGAGGGCGGAGATGATGAGTCCCACGGGGATGAACGCCGTCAGGAGATGCAGGATACTCTTCCACGGATTTGCACTGAAAAATGAAACAGGATTTTACACAAATCGATCAATACCGCCAACTTCGAAATATCGAAAGCTTGAATAAGTACCTATTCGAGCGTTCGAGCTAGGGGCAGATATCGATTGTCGATTTTTCAATCAACACTAAATAAATGAGCTATGATTAGGAGTCATGTTGTGCCATGTATTACGAAATTAAAATATAAATAAATAAGCATAGGAAAAGCTTTACACAACTCGTTACAATACGTCGAAATATATCGTCTGAAATCTAGATACATCAAATCATGACATCAAGGTACCTAAATAAAAACAAATAAATCACCTGATACTCAAGATTGCGTATTTTAACCGCCGTATTTAGAAGACAAATTCCTTGTCCATCATTCGAGCGGCGAGTCAAGTGGTTAGATAATGCATACCATTCGATCGTCGACAATGAACCTTATTTCAAAGATATAAGGTCCACCTAATAAGGTCAGTTAGTAGTTCTATTAGTACATAGGTCACGGTTATTTATGCACGCCTAAAATGGCTACTTGTCCAACATGTCTGTAGGCGTATTACATTATTCATCGGCATTTATTACATCCGTCTATTAGGCAATTAATGAAACTTTGAATTATTTTAAGTACCTTACCTATGCTATGAGTACAAGCGGAGATTGAGTCGTATTAATGATTAATCTACTTTCTTTAGCCTTTTGCCATTTAAAATATTCGATTCCGCTCTACCTAATTAACTATGTAACTAGGAGTATCTGATGGCTATTTGGCTAATAGGTTTCGTGTGGGTTTCGTATAGTGTATTCCAATTTAACAAATTTGTTGTAATGGAAAAAGATTATATTTTGAAAAGCTCAGCAGCATCTTATCTGGGGGCACGGTAGTGCCCCCGCCAAATCGAGCAAAACAAAGATTACACTTTCAGGATGGTATAGGAGTAAAAAGCAACGAAAACCTTTATTACATTGTAACGATATTTCTTTCTTTTACATTTAAATACAACATTTAATTTAGTTAGATGAATAAAGCCATGACGCAATTACGAAATCTCTTGACAATCACGACCTACATACTATCTCTGACCTTTCTTCTACAATACAGCATTTTTAGATTCTTTGGATACCTGTGGCATGTACTTAGCTGTTTTCCGGACTACGGCAGACCGTTCGGACCACACTGAATAGAAATGGGCCTCTAACTCGGACACACCTTTCCGACGCTAATATGTAATCACTATTTTATTCTGATTGGAAAAGGGCCTCTGAGACGGGTGTGTCTCGCGGCATATTACCTAGCTGTCTCTTTAGGACTATGACAGACTGGTTAGAGCCCTCTCTGACATACCGGAAAATAAAATAACAAGTATGTATGTATCATACCCGAGGCCTACTCGTAATACATATTAGAACAAATTAAATTATTTTAAGAAAATATTTTAATTTGTTGTTATTTCAAGTAGAAACACTACTATATAAATTATAAACTGAAATAAATGTCATACACTAAGAAAAAGTGACCCAAGCCTCCACTCGCGTCGCGTATACTCGTATGCTTGTCTCTGAATGCTGCAATAGGCAGAGATGCCTTGTCCTGCACAAAGCATTAATAACTGTAAGATACTGCCCGGAAAAGAAACGTCTTCTAAATGAGGCAAACCTTCCGGATGCTACGACAGACCGGACCGGGGCAGGGCCTTGTCCAATAATACCGGAACAATTAATAATAACTGGTTGGAAATTAAGGGACTCAGACAAATCCGCGGTTAAATGCTGTCTCTTCCGGACTACGACAGACTGGGTGGAACCATGTCCGGCATACCGGCACAATGATTCATAACATCGCGGTGGAAAAAGGAGGGCCTGTTTTAACTTAATGAAAGAGAAAGCGATTTAAAGCACCTATATTTCGTAAAAATTGCTGGCAAAAGAACTTATTTCATATCAGCCGTAAGAGTTGGCAACATTTAAAAGGTTTTTATTAATTAATAGATAGCGCCAGCATAGGTTTTACCTGTCTCTAGTTTTGTTCTATGAGATTTGGCTTAAAAGGCTAGCATCCAGGCCGTAAAAAATGTAAGTGGCGCCATCTGTATAGTACTTCGACCTACTTTGACCGACCAACTCCATTCATCTCACCGTTTCTTAACAAGGGTTTCCTTCTCGTCGTGGAACGTCAGCCCGAACTGCTCGTCGTCATCGATGCTCGGCTTGTCCTTGAACGCATCAGGTTTCTTGTACAGCCCGCCAGCTGGCACCTGCACATTACATAATCCTAACTAGAGTCCATCATTACTTTAAACAAACCTGCCACCCGATCGCTTTTCATTTTCTATGTGTTCACAGAGCGCGGGAATGTAGGATGATAGCTATATTGCACACCTCAAGTCTATAAGAAATAGTTTCAAAAAATTCGCAGCTTCGTATTGGATTTGAAGGCATCTTTATGCTTTATGTGAGCTGCAAAAGTGGTTGTCGTTGGTCCTATTGTTACCTGCGCGGGCACGGGAACTGTGGGCCGCGACTCCAGCTCGTTCGGCCGCCATCTTGGCTTGGCCCTCGTCAAGATGGCGTCCTGGAACTTGTAGGGGAACCTCTCCAGCGGCGGTTTCACCTTGGTGGATTTGAAGGCGTCTTTATTTGAGCTGCAAATTTAAACAAATACGAATCTAAAAGTCCCTAACTCTATTAGCATTCAAGTAACACACTGTTTCAAAACCATCATGTCTTCTACGGATAAAAGCTTTCTCGGATTAAAAATTAAGCAGTAGTGCTGATCATTTAAGGCTTTCACTTCAGATCAGTATTTGCTGTTATCTGTTACATCGCTAATTACTAAAACTTACCCGATAAAAGCAGAAGGCGGCTTCTTCAGCGGCGAAAACCCGTCCACCGTCGGCTTCGTCGGCAGCGAAACAATTCCAAAATCATCTTCATCAAAAAAGTCCTGGAAGTGGACACTTGGCTTGAACTCTTTGCTGTCATTCCCTGGCTTTTCTATCACTGGCTCTTCCTTCGACTCTGTCTTGTTGCTGTCATTGTTTAATGTTTCAGCTAGGGAAGTGGCTGTCTTGACAGAGTCGGTTTGGTTGGCATGGTCGCTGGAGTTATTGGAGATAGGGTAGAGAGTGGTGACGTTGTCGGGTTCCTCCTGTGTTTCTGTGACGCCGTAGCATGATATACTAGAGAGCAGCAACGTCCATATTATTAACTGGAACAATAAGGTTGGCATCATGTTGAAAACGTTATGTTAGTAGGTTATACTTATAATATAGGTACTTTAATTAGTGTTTTTTTCTTCATTGACCTAAGCTTTTCATTTAGGTACCTAATAAGAAGTACCTATAGTTTGGGGAAAGGTAGGAGACATCATAGGGTACGTACGGCTACGTGGTGTAAATTTCAAAGTACCTAATGGTTACAAAAGTTACAAAAGTCAAGTCGTGCGTCAAAGGCAAGTGAAACCGTAGTAACTGGCATCGTAGAGGCAATGCGCGAGGTAGTGACCGCAAACCAGTAGAGGCAGCAAGCAGCAAGGGAGCCCCAACACAATACGGTGAACTACGATCCGGTCAAGATCGCAGGGAACCGTTAGTTGAGTTCAGAGCAGAAGACCTTATTGCCAACATCGAAAAATCGAACATCATTATCGGCCTCTCTATTGCTCTTACATGAGGGAGGCAGGAGGGAATCTTACTGTGCTCATTGCCTTTTGATCAAACTTGGGTCTCCGTCGTCGCTTTGCCACCCTGTAGTTATTATTTAAGCTCGTATATGTGGAATCTTTATGTGTTATAATGTTGTGGCATAACCAAATGGGCCCTAAAGAAGACCAGCCCTGGCTTCAAAGCTAACATTATGCTGAGTTGGCTCAATTGATGCACACCTGTTTTTTTGTCTGCTATTGTTCGGACATGTTTTGTGATCGTCACGAGTACCTAATTGTATTTTATCTTTATCTTTTTAGTTAAGCCACTATTAACTTATAGGGTAACGGCACCAGTGGCCAGCCAGGTACCAGTGGTCAGCCTTTTGAGTCGTTTATTGGTCATAAATATCTGGTATATTCATTTAAACAAATCGCGAGTACTCAAATAGGAGCTTTGATTCCTTATTGGTTAATACGTCACACGACAGGTGCGGTGAGGGAACGGGGGGAAGAAATATACTCGTTCATACAGGTGCTGTTTGTCGACGAGTGCAATAGTGTCATGTCCGCCATATTTTTTACTGCACGTGGTGTTCTCATAACAGGCAAGAAAAACTATGTTTTAATGTTAAAAGTTATTGTTTTTGTTAATGATTGGTTTATTTATTAATTTATCTATTAAATTGCATTATATTTGAATGAAAATATCAATATTTCACTTATAAATTGAGGGGGCTGGCCACTGGATAACACTTTTTTCCAAAGAATCCAGTGCCCAGCCCCCCACGGCTGACCTTTGGGTTATTCGTTTATTTTATTATTTTCGAGCCAATGCGACCGTTAGGACCGTTAAATTTACATTTTCAAATTTAGTTAGGCATGCCCTAGTCAATTTAAAGTAAAATCCAGTAGTCAGCCGCATTTGAAATAACGTTTTAATGCGGCTGAGCACTGGGTTTCGCGGATCCAGTACTCAGCCATCGACCTTGCTTGGTACGTCGCTGCCAAAAATATGTCCACATTTTTAAACCCTATCTCATTGAAATAAGATTCAAAAGTGTATACATATTTTTGACGTTAACTATACCTACATAACTATCATTTTACTTTTTCCTGGTCGGTATATGACTTTGTTTATTAATGATAATTAGATCTGCATAGACTCAATTAATTATTTTTTACCGAATACCTACTAGGAACATAATTGTATATTACTTGATTTACCTCATTAATTTTTGATGGATTAATTATTAGAAAATAAATATTGCGGTTCTTAGTTTGCAAGAATAGTGTTAGTTAATTAAGTACCTATGGCCAACAAATTTCATGTCATAAGAATTGTATGTACCTATAAGATTTTTTTTTATTAAATAAGTAAACAAAAGTAGGTAAATAATACATAGTATATGCAAAAAAAATAAACTAAAATTAAAAACTACAACTAACTACAATAACAATAACTAAAATACTAATAAAAAATAGATAAGTATTTGTATAACATCGTAGATTTTGATATATGCAAAAAATTATAAACTAAAATTAAAAACTACATCTAACTACAATAACGATAACAAAAATTATAAAGAAAAAATAAATATTATAATATCGTTGATTTTGATATAAATATTAGTGGTTTTGATCTAATTATTATGAATAGTTTATATAGGCTGAGTACTGGGTACACAGAGGCTGCTTACTGGATTTTGGAGGCTGACTACTGGAGAAAAGTGCCACTTTTTGTTTAAAATTAATTAGAAATATTATAAAGAGGATTGTTATTATTTTAAATATTTTGTTTTAAAACTATGATAAACAATTGATCTAACCATGTCATTTGTTTAATTATCCGACTAATCCTGTAGAAATACCGAACGTTCAAACTTAAAAAAGTCGTTATAAGGCTGACTACTGGTGCCTTTACCCTACCTGTATCAAAAGTTGCGCGCGCGCTGTAGATACTGATTTGGGTGAAAGTGGTTGCGTCACAGCGCATGCGCGGCGCGAGCCCACTATACGACCCGACACGATAACCTTTTTAATCTCCCCAAAATTTCTTAGTTCAAAATATCAAGTGAAGAAAAATTTATACAAAAGCTAAAAATATGAAAATTGCTTTTCATCGATTACTTTTTTTTTGTTAAAACTTATTCTTAGAAATTCAATCCACGGCCCCAGGCCACACCACCATCTCGCTCAGCGCTTACGCTCAGCTGCGTCTGTTTTCGTCTGCGTAGGGTGATGATGATGATCTTGATGATAATTAATAAAAACTATCCTATCTAGTTTCTAACAGACAGAGTTATTACTTTCGCATTTATAGGTAACGTTTTAGTAGGTAGGTTAATAATAGTATATTTGTATGTCTTTCCCATCACGGAACAATGGTGTTCCGGACCTTTGGAAGGCGCGCGCGGAGCTGAAGCCAAAAACCCTGACAACCCTGAACTACAAACACCAACTCCCCCCTCTAACATCCCGGTACACCCCGTTCGTAACACCAACTCTCCCCATTCATGACCCAACTGTCCCCGTTGTCCTCCCAACTCACTCCTCAATACATACCTACTCACCCCATAAAAACCCTCAAATGCGGTTCAATCGTTATTCTATGTTAAAACCATTATAAATAAGGAAAATGTAACTTATGTTTTTCTGTTTTCAATAAGCCTCGTAAGTATATAAACCGAAAGTATATATCCGAAAGGTTGAATAATACTTAGGTACTTTGGCAAATTTCACATAAAACCGAAGTTAAATTCAAACAAAAATCCGCCGCTTTCGAGCATCAACTTTGACAGTGAATGTGTGTTTTAAAATTGTATGATTTGGCAACTTAGAGTTGCCAATAAAAATTACTTTAAGAGCAACCTGTGCCCGAAAATTAAAGTAGCTAGTAAAAAAATGAAATTCTAGATTCGCATCCCTACTCCCCCCGAAATTCCTACTAACCCCATTTTACGGTACCTAAATATATTTATTATTATTTTGATGAGGCAATGGAAACAAGTCAAGTAAAGGTTATCGGAATTGAACAGATCGTGGGCAACTCTCGGACGGACATTCTTCCCTGGTTTTTGAACCGGTATCGGTATGCCTGCCAGATATTTACCACATAAGTACTAGTGCAATTATTACAGGTGTCTTATTGTGTTTTTTTTTTAACGGAAAGCTCATACTTAAGTGACTTTATGGTTTGTAAGTCTGTTATTTACGTCGCGAGAGATTTAATGAGAAATAAAAACGTACCTATTTATTCAAAGTGTTTCTTTTTTCTTTCTTGGGGGTCATCCATTAATTACGTCACACGTTTAAGGAGAGGGAGGGGGTCACAAATATTGTGATGTCAATGTCACTTTAACTTCATCAGTAACTGGAAATTAATTTATATTTTTTTATTCGTTGTACAGTTAGATAATGAGATTTTGGATGTAACTTTCGTTGTGTTATAAAATTACTAATATTTATATATCAAAAATATTTTTTTATTAAAAAAATAATGCAGAGTTAATATTGTCGATTTCGTTGAAAACAAAATTGCCTAAAATGTGATGTCACGCCAGGGGGGGAGGGGTTTGCAAAATGTGACCAAGTGTGACAAGAAGGGGGGAGGGGTAAAAAAACCTAGAAATTCGTGTGACGTAATTAATGGATGATCCCTTGAATGATTTGAAGTTTTTTCTTAGATGTGTGATGTGACTTGTTTATATAGTACCTATATCTAAGAGAGAAAATATTCATAATTGTTAAATAGGAGCTTGCCTCAGCATAATGTTGCAGTGTAGTTACCTACTTACTACACCGCTGGTTTCAGGCAGATCCTTGATACTTTTTTAACCGACTTCAAAAAAGGTGGCAGCGACGTCAAACGTTTCAGTTGCTAGCATATAAAACGGGATAATATTTTATTTTATCCTTTTTGAAGTCGATTTAAAATTTTAGTTCGTTTTAAGTTAGTCGGTTTAAGATTAATTTTAAGGAATACTATTAATAGCAATGTCTATGTAAGTATTGTAGGTAGTAGGTACAGTGTACAGGAGGCCTAAACAACAGACAATCGTTTATAGAAAACACCAATTATGTTTGGAAATGACGAAGTAATATTTCGTCGCTATTTCATATCCTGATTCATTTTCTTTTTCTCAGCTATACCCTGAAAAAACTACTCACGCTTAAGGAACCTTTTATTTTCGACGGGTATATGCACAATATTAAGAACAAAGCTAGGAAACGCTCATGAATGTAAAAAGAGACAACCTTTGCCTACAGACGTATTCCCGACGCGGTTCCTTTGATTCACATAAAGTTTTAAGTCATAAATGTCATAATGTACTGTTTGTCATAGTATAACTATATAAAACCGTTAACTTTTCAGGATTTTCGTAAGGTTATCCTAAAGGTAGGTTCTGGTTGTTTAATGGCAATCCTGAAAAGTGACGCGTTTCTGAACCAAATAAATTATAACTAACGAAAATGCGGGCAATAAAACTTTTTGGGAAACAATAAAGACCCATTTCCAACTTTCACTTTAATTTGCAAAATCTGCCTCTTCCTAAGACAGATAGACACAAATTCATTTATCATATACGCCCCCCCCCCCCCTATTTGCTACGCTGCAGTAGGCTACATGTGCCGTACTCAGCTAGTAATAAAAACATGTAGTTTATAGGTATAGATGTAGATATTCCTAGGTTTAAGTACTAATACATAATTTAGAATTATTTTTACTAACCAAGATATGAGTGTAACTTACTCGAAATAAATGATTTTATTATTATTATACAGGGTGGATTTTCTTTTTGGGTCAGTGAGGGCAGCTACCAGATCCCGTGCTGCTACGAGAAAACGGTCTAAGAAGACCTTCCCTCGATTTCAAATTAATGAAGATTGGCTTTTACAGATTTTGGAAAAAACATACAGGGTGCGAGAAAAAGGTCATTTTTGACAAACTTTTTTTTTGATGCCAATCGATCCCATTCCTATTAAGGATCAAAAGCTTGTATGGAACCAAAAAAAAAATTCCGGCTAGAAAAGCCACAAATCGAGGAAAACTTTTCCCATACAATTTGTATGAAGATGAAAACTTTTATTTTTCACATGCTATTTTTGTACGCCAATCGATTCCATTCCTATCCAGTATCAATAGTTTCTTTGGGGTCAACTTACGGTAATGTACTAAAAAGCCACGAATTAAAGAAAACTTTTTCCATACATTTACTATGGAGAAAACGTGAAATTTAATTCACATTTTTCTATCTGGCCAATCAGTCCTGTTACATTTAAGGACCATAATACTGTATGAAGACATTGATGTAGGACTGATGGGCGAGATAGAAAACTGAGAATAACATTTCACATTTTCCCCATAGTAAATGTATGGAAAAAGTTTTTATTAATTTGTGGCTTTTAGTACATTACCGTAAGTTGACCCCTAGGAAACTATTGATACTGGATAGGAATGGAATCGATTGGCATACAAAAACAGCATGTGAAAAATAAAAGTTTTCATTTTCATACAAATTGTATGGGAAAAGTTTTCCTCGATTTGTGGCTTTTCTAGCCGGAATTTTTTTTTGGTTCCATACAAGCTTTTGATCCTTAATAGGAATGGGATCGATTGGCATCAAAAAAAAAGTTTGTCAAAAATGACCTTTTTCTCGCACCCTGAATGTTTTTTCCAAAATCTGTAAAAGCCAATCTTCATTAATTTGAAATCGAGGGAAGATCTTTTTAGACCGTTTTCTCGTAGCAGCACGGGATCTGGTAGCTGCCCTCACTGACCCAAAAAGAAAATCCACCCTGTATAGTTTCCAACTTTTTCTCTGTCTGCTCCATTTTTATTACCTAGTCACCCCACATAGAATAGCTTGGTCTGAAGCGTCATGGTATACTCGACGTCACCTGTTACCTCACCTCCATAATGATTTTACCGAAACTTTCCATAAACGGTCGTATCGACGAAAATGATGAGTAATGATGACGGCGCCGGTCCCATGATGAGGCGTGACGTGATATCGGAGTGAGAGCGGCACGAGCCGAGCCGTGAGAACGCCGCCGTGATGTAAAGAGGAAAGGGGCGACCGCTTCTCCATACAAACGTAGTCCCCATTTTCCTCTCTGTATATTAACATTATTGAAAATATTTTTTCACCTCAGCAGCTCGAACAAGGGTACTTTGCTACTTAAAAACAGTGAGCAAAATCGCATTTTGCTCACTGAGTGAGACAAAATGAGCAAAATGCGATTTTGCTCACTGTTTTTAAGTAGCAAAATAAAGTACCCTTGTTCGAGCTGCTGAGGTGAAAACTTAATTGTTGGTATATCTTAAGAAAACATGAGTGAATAGAGGTAAGTGATGAAGAAGGAATACATTTTTCGGGTTCTCTAATATGTTCTCACTGCTGAGGTGAAAAGTTTTGTGAACTACACGAGATCAAAGTTATTTACATCTCGAGTGCGCTTTTGAGCCCCTTACTACGCTCAAAATTCTAAATTAGATTCACTCGCTACGCTCGTAGTATAGAATCTTTCGCTTGCACGGGGCTCAAAATAAGCACTCGAAGAAATATCAAACTTTGATCTCTTGTTGTACAAATAACTATTACACAATTCATATAACTACTCGTACAGCTATGCCCCTTCGTTCGTTTTTGTTTGTGGAATTTGTATTTCACTCCTAACTTATAATAGGTAATCAAGAATTTCAAACAGTTGCTAAAATAAAATTGTGGTAGTTGAGTTGCAATATTTTAGGTTATTGTTGAACTGTTCAACGGTTGTCTGTAAAGCAAAAATGATTGATGATCGAACATATGTACCTAGTTACAAACCGGAAAAAATGTGTGACAACTTGACAAGTAAACAATAAAAATAGCAACTAAAATCTCCCTCTCGTTTAAAATGGGCTGCAATTTTCACACTGTTGCGGTAGGGTATATAAAAACCTTGGTAATTGAGTAAAGATATAATTTAATAATATAAATGAATATATGTAATTATAAAATGACGCAGTATTCCACTATTGAATAAATTTAATTAATTACTGAATGCGAGTTAAGGATAACAAAAATTTTCCTATAAAGAAGGTGCATGTAAAAACAACATTACATATTAAAATAAATAATAATGTAAAGCAAAAGCTAACGTAATTTAAACAAAACATATTTGTCTCTATTTTACGTACTAGTGAAAACATGCATTAGACAGGGTAGCCTAGCTCACAGTTGCGTTGCTCCGTTCACCGTTGACCACAAGAATCGCAAGATAACAAATGTACGCCAATGAGGAAATACTCAACCAAAAACTGTTTAAAGTCGTACATGCACATTGCATTACCAGTCGTGACCCCATGCAATGTAGACTAATATCTGTAGTGCAACGAAGGCTAATATCTCTAGTGCAATGAAGACTAATATCTCTAGTGTTGTCAAAATGCTGGCAGTAACAGTGCTGGTGCTGGGAACTTCATTAATTTCATTATACTGTGTCGGGGCCGCCCGCGAGCGCAGCGCCTGCGCACGACACCAGCGACCGAAGATATCGATGAATGGACTCCAAGACAAATCAGGAAAGTACTTGAAATCATACGGGGACAACGTTACTTTGTATTGTTCATCTCACACTACACTTGTTATAAAAGAAAACGGTGTTCCTCAACTAATCAACCAGCTTAATACAACTACCGTACAATTATATAAAGAAAAGCCGAATATAGGCGTTTACAAATATAGCTGCTCGGACAATGATTGCAACGACTCCGTGTTCGTTTCCATCAGGCCCGCAATGTCCGTAAAATCACAGAAAGTCTATCATAAACTAAATCTAGAATATAATTTGCTTAAATATTTTGTACCACTCGGAGCAGACTACGAAGTATTTTGTAGCGGCGGTAACGATAAACCCCTCCGTATTTTACTGAACAACTACGGACGGCTACAAACCCAGGTCGTGAACGGAACGACAGTGAAGTATACTACGAAGGCGGACAAAAATGAAGATACAAGCTATTTCTGCAGA